>NC_140992.1:1557399-1739376 GCF_052327205.1 Somniosus microcephalus | reverse complement strand
GGCGGAGTCAGCTGAGGCATGCACAGACAAGTACAACAATATGCAAGAGTGAACAACAGTACTAACAGTGAACAACAATACTAACAACAGTGGTTTACCACACGGATCTCAGGGCCCTGTAGGGTCCTTGAGAAGAAGGCCACTGGTCTCCCCTCCTGGTTAAGGGTAGCAGCTAGGGCGAAGTCGGATGCATCGCTCTCCACTTGGAAGGGGATGGACTCGTCCACTGCGTGCATTGTGGCCTTGGCGATGTCTCCCTTAATGAGGGAGAAGGCTGCGCACGCTTCCTCCGTAAGGGGGAAGGATGTGGACTTCATGAGGGGTCTGGCTTTGTCTGCATAATTGGGCACCCATTGGGCATAGTAGGCGAAGAGCCCCAGGGTTCTCTTCAGAGCCTTTGGACAGTGGGGGAGGGGTAGCTCCATGAGGGGACGCATTATTTCGGGGTCGGGGCCGATGACTCCGTTCTCTACTACACAGCCGAGGATGGCAAGGCGCGAGGTGTTAAACACACATTTCTCCTTATTGTAGGTGAGGTTCAGCCGTTGGGCCGTACGGAGGAATCTCTCCAGATTAACGTCATGGTCCTGCCGGTCGTGGCCGCAGATGGTGACGTTATCTAGGTAGGGGAACGTGGTGTGCAGCCCGTTCTGGTCAACCATCCGGTCCATCTCCCTTTGGAAGACCGAAACCCCGTTGGTGACGCCGAAGGGAACCCTAAGGAAGTGGTAGAGGCGGCCGTTCGCCTCGAAGGCTGTATACTGGCGGTCCTCAGGGCGGATAGGGAGTTGGTGATAGGCTGACTTAAGGTCGATGGTGGAGAATACCCGGTACTGCGCAATCTGATTGACCATATCAGATATGCGGGGAAGGGGGTATGCGTCCAGCTGGGTGTACCTGTTTATGGTCTGGCTGTAGTCGATGACCAGGCGGTTTTTATTGCCGGTCTTAACGACCACGACCTGGGCACGCCAGGGGCTGGTGCTCCCCTCGATGATGCCCTCCTTCAGGAGACGCTGCACCTCAGAGCTAATGAAAGCTCTGTCCCCGGCGCTGTACCGCCTGCTCTTGGTCGTGACGGGTTTGCAGTCGGGGGTGAGGTTAGCGAACAGGGAAGGTGGCGGGACCTTGAGGGTGGATAGGCCGCAGGTGTTACGCGGTGGGCGGTTTAAAATCTGTTGGTTGTCGACTGTGAGTGGGGGGAGGGGTCCACCGTATGCTAGCGTGACGCTTTGGAGGTGGGATTGGAAGTCTAGCCCTAGTAGGACGGCGGCGCATAGCTGGGGAAGGACGAGGAGTTTAAAATTTTTATACTCTGTACCCTTAACCGATAGGGTCACAACACAGTAGCCGCTGATGTCTGTGGCGTGGGATCTCGATGCCATCGAGATCCGGTTGCGCGTTGGCAGGACAGGGAGGGAGTAGTGGCTCACCGTGTCTGGGTGGATGAAACTCTCCGTGCTTCCGCTGTCGAACAGGCAGGTCGTGGCGTGGCCGTTTACTCTGATGTCCATCATTGACTTGGACAGGTGATGCGGGCGGGCTTGGTCCAGTGAGACGGAGGCTAGTGTATAGCTGAGCGAGTCGTTGTAGTCTGCGGGTGAGGCGGTAGTCGGGTCTAGAGGCACGGTGGCGGTCGAGCGTGGTGGGTAAAATGGCGTCTCCCACGAGGTTGGACAAAATGGCGGAGAAGATGGCTGCCCCCGTAACTCACATGAGGCACTGCTGGTGTCGGTTGCCTGTATCAAAGATGGCCGCCCCATGACTCACATGTGGGGATGCTGGCCTCTGTTGCCTTGAAGGAAGATGGCCGCCCCCACAGCTCGCATGAGGCACTGCTGGCCTCTGATGATCCACCTCTGCAGGCCTTAGCGAAGTGGCCTTTCTTCATACAGTTTGAGCAGGTAGAGTTCCTGGCTGGGCAGCGCGACCTCGGGTGTTTCGCCTGGCCACAGAAGAAGCAGCCGGCGGCCCGATCGCGGGGTTCCGATGTCGGAGCCGGTACCGGGGGTGGCGATCTCGATCGGGTCCGGGACGCCGACGCTGAGGTAGGTCCCAGGGGGGGTGCTGGGGGGGGGGGGGGGGGGGGGCGGGGGGGGGGGGGGGGGGGGGGGGGGGGGGGGGGGGGGGGGGGGGGGGGGGGGGGGGGGGGGGGGGGGGGGGGGGGGGGGGGGGGGGGGGGGGGGGGGGGGGGGGGGGGGGGGGGGGGGGGGGTATCGCGGTCGGGGTCGGTCCCAGGTCCCAGGGTCGCGAGTTACAGTACCTTGAGTAGGCCTCGAGGTCCCGATGGGCCACTTCTAGAGAGAGAGCGAGGGCTGCAGCTTTGTCCAGGTCGAGGTCCCTTGCTTCCAGTAGTCTTTGCCGTGAGTAGTCGGACCGCAGGCCTTTCACGAAGGCATCGCGGACATTGTCTTCAGTATTTTCTGCCGCTGTTACCGCTTTAAAGTTACAGTCTCTGCCGAGTGCTTGTAGCACCCGTAAAAATTCCTCCACGGGCTCTCCTGGCTGTTGCGGGCGGGATCTTAGGAGGTGTCTGGCATACATGGAATTTACCGGGGTTTGGTACTGTCTTTTCAGCCGGTTGATGGCGTCCTCGTATGTTTTGAGGTACCGGATGAGTGCGAATACTTTAGGGCTCACTTGGGCGTTCAGAACTCTTAGCATGGATTTCTGAGGCACGCCGGATTCTCCCAGGTAGGCTTCGAAGCAGCTCAGCCAGTGTTCAAAGTCGAGGGCTGAGTTTGCTGCCTGTGGATTTAGATCCAGGTACGGTGGTCTGAGGGCTCGCAGCCAGGCAGGCTGCTGTGGCTGTTGTAGTTGGGCGTCTGGCTGGTCGCTTGGCTGGTCGTTTGACTGTCCAGGTGTCGACATTTTAAAATTTAGCCAATAAAATTTCTATACCTATCAATTCATCCAATGAAAAGCGACGAGTTAAGAAAGTAACTATAGGTTTTTATTGGCTAAATAACAGAGCCCACCCTCGTGGGTGATCGGATCCAACAAGGAGGAATACCAGCCAGTCGACCACCTTTATACCTGGGCAGGTAGGTGGAGCCATGGGCGGAGTCAGCAGTGGTCAGCCCAGGTATAACAGCGTGACAAGAGGCGACCTCATATAGTGATACAACAGTGTGAACAGTGATAACGATATAACAGTGATAACTATAGTGTAACGATAGTGAACGATAAAAGTGGTTTACCACAGGGGGGGAGGGAGGAAGGAGGGGAGGGAGGAAGGAGGGGGGGGAGGGAGGAAGGGGGGAGGGAAGGAAGGAAGGGGGGAGGGAAGGAAGGAAGGGACGGGGGAGGGAAGGGGGGAGGGAGGGAAGGGGGAGGGAAGGGGGGAGGGAGGGAAGGGGGGAAGGAATGGAGGGGGGAGGGAAGGAAGGAAGGGGGGAGGGAAGGAAGGGGGAGGGGGGAGGGAAGGAAGGGGGAGGGGGGAGGGAAGGAAGGGGGAGGGAGGGAAGGAAGGAAGGGGGGAGGGAAGGAAGGAAGGGGGGAGGGAAGGAAGGGGGAGGGAAGGAAGGGAGGGGGGGAGGGAAGGGAGGGGGGAGGGAAGGAAGGGAGGGGGGAGGGAAGGGAGGGAAGGAAGGGGGAGGGAAGGAAGGGGGAGGGAAGGAAGGGGGAGGGAAGGAAGGGGGAGGGAGGGAAGGAAGGGGGAGGGAAGGAAGGAAGGGGGAGGGAAGGAAGGGGGAGGGAGGGAAGGAAGGGGGGAGGGAGGGAAGGAAGGAAGGGGGGAGGGAAGGAAGGAAAGGGGGAGGGAAGGAAGGAAAGGGGGAAGGAAGGGGGGAGGGAAGGAAGGAAGGGAAGGAAGGGGGGAGGGAAGGAAGGAAGGGGGAGGGAAGGAAGGAAGGGGGGAGGGAGGGAAGGAAGGGGGGAGGGAGGGAAGGAAGGAGGAAGGAAGGGGGGAGGGGGGGGAAGGAAGGAAGGAAGGGGGAGGGAGGGAAGGAAGGAAGGAAGGGGGAGGGGAGGGAGGGAAGGAAGGAAGGGGAGGGAGGGAAGGAAGGAAGGGGGAGGGAAGGAAGGAAGGGGGAGGGAGGGAAGGAAGGAAGGGGAGGGAAGGAAGGAAGGGGGAGGGAAGGAAGGGGAGGGAGGGAAGGAAGGAAGGGGAGGAGGGGGGGAGGAGGGGGTGGGAAGGAAGGGGGGTAGGGAAGGAAGGGGGAGGGAAGGAAGGAAGGGGATGAGGGGGGGAGTAGGGGGTGGGAAGGAAGGGGGGGAGGGAAGGAAGGGGGAGGAAGGGAAGGAAGGGGGAGGGTGGGGAGGGAAGGAAGGGGGAGGGAGGGAAGGAAGGAGGGAGGGATGGAAGGAAGGGGAGGGAGGGAAGGAAGGAAGGGGGAGGGAGGGAAGGAAGGAAGGGAGAGGGAGGGAAGGCAGGTGGGAGGGAAGGAAGGAAGGGGGAGGGAAGGAAGGAAGGAAGGGGGAGGGAAGGAAGGGGGAGGGAGGGAAGAAGGGGGGAGGGAAGGAAGGAAGGGGGGAGGGAAGAAAGGGGGAGGGAGGGAAGGAAGGAAGGGGGAGGGAGGGAAGGAAGGGGGAGGGAGGGAAGGAAGGGGGAGGGTGGGAAGGAAGGAAGGGGGAGGGAGGGAAGGAAGGGGGAGGGAAGGAAGGAGGGAGGGATGGAAGGAAGGGGAGGGAGGGAAGGAAGGAAGGGGGAGGAGGGAAGGAAGGAAGGGGGAGGGAGGGAAGGCAGGTGGGAGGGAAGGAAGGAAGGGGGAGGGAGGGAAGAAGGGGGGAGGGAAGGAAGGAAGGGGGGAGGGAAGAAAGGGGGAGGGAGGGAAGGAAGGAAGGGGGAGGGAGGGAAGGAAGGAAGGAAAGAAGGAAGGGGGAGGGTAGGCAGGATGGGGGGAGGGAGGGAAGGAAGGGGGGGAGGGAAGGGGGGAAGGAAGGAAGGGGGGAAGGAGGGAAGGAGGGAGGGAAGGAAGGTGGGAGGAAGGGGAGGGAAGGAAGGGGGGAGGGAAGGAAGGGAGGAGGGAGGGAAGGAGGGAGGGAAGGAACAACGGGGGGGAAGGAAGGAAGGGAGGGAAGGAACAAAGGGGAGGGCAGGAAGGAGGGGGGAGGGGGGAAGGAAGGGGGAGGGAAGGAGGGAGAGAAGGAAGGAGGGAGGGAAGGAAGGAAGGCGGGGGAGGGAAGGAAGGGAGGGAGGGAAGGAAGGAAGGGGGGAGGAGGGATGGAAGGAAGGAGGGAGGGAGGGAAGGAAGGAAGGGGGGAGGAGGGATGGAAGGAAGGAGGGAGCGAAGGAAGTAAGGGGGAGGGAAGGAAGGGGGAGGGAGGGAAGGAAGGAAGGGGGGAGGGAAGCAAGGAAAGGGGGAGGGAGGGAAGGAAGGAAGGGGGAGGGAAGGAAGGGGGAGGGAGGGTAGGAAGGGGGGAGGGAAGGAAGGGGGGAGGGAAGGAAGGAAGGAAGGGGGGAGGGAAGGAAGGGGGGAGGGAAGGAAGGAAGGGGGAGGGAAGGAAGGAAGGGAAGGAAGGAAGGGGGGAGGGAAGGAAGGAAGGGGGGAGGGAGGGAAGGAAGGAAGGGGAGGGAAGGAAGGAAGGGGGAGGGAGGGAAGGAAGGAGGAAGGAAGGGGGGTGGGAGGGAAGGAAGGGGGAAGGAAGGAAGGAAGGGTGAGGGAGGGAGGGAAGGAAGGAAGGAAGGGGGAGGGAAGGGAGGGTGGGAGGGAGGGAAGGAAGGAAGGGGGAGGGAAGGAAGGAAGGGGGAGGGAGGGAAGGAAGGAAGGGGGAGGGAAGGAAGGAAGGAAGGGGGAGGGAAAGAAGGAAGGGGGAGGGAAGGAAGGGGAGGGAGGGAAGGAAGTGGGAGGGAAGGAAGGAAGGGGAGGAGGGGGAGGGAAGGAAGGGGGAGGAGGGGGTGGGAAGGACGGGGGGAGGGAAGGAAGGGGGAGGGAGGGAAGGAAGGGGGAGGGAGGGAAGGAAGGGGGAGGGTGGGAAGGAAGGAAGGGGGAGGGAGGGAAGGAAGGGGGAGGGAGGGAAGGAAGGAGGGAGGAATGGAAGGAAGGGGAGGGAGGGAAGGAAGGAAGGGGGAGGGAGGGAAGGAAGGAAGGGGGAGGGAGGGAAGGCAGGTGGGAGGGAAGGAAGGAAGGGGGAGGGAGGGAAGAAGGGGGGAGGGAAGGAAGGAAGTTGGGAGGGAAGAAAGGGGGAGGGAGGGAAGGAAGGAAGGGGGAGGGAAGGAAGGAAAGAAGGAAGGGGGAGGGTAGGCAGGATGGGGGGAGGGAGGGAAGGAAGGGGGGAGGGAGGGAAGGAAGGGGGAGGGAGGGAAGGGGGAGGAAGGAAGGAGGGGGAAGGAGGGAAGGAGGGAGGGAAGGAAGGAAGGAGGGAAGGGGGGGGAAGGAAGGTGGGAGGAAGGGGAGGGAAGGAAGGGGGGAGGGAAGGAAGGGAGGAGGGAGGGAGGGAAGGAAGGAGGGAGGGAAGGAACAACGGGGGGGAAGGAAGGAAGGGAGGGAAGGAACAAAGGGGAGGGAAGGAAGGAGGGGGATGGGGGAAGGGAGGGGGGAAGGAAGGGGGAGGGAAGGAAGGGGGAGGGAAGGAGGGAGAGAAGGAAGGAGGGAGGGAAGGAAGGAAGGGGGGAGGAGGGATGGAAGGAAGGAGGGAGGGAAGGAAGGAAGGAGGGGGAGGGAAGGAAGGAAGGAGGGAGGGAGGGAAGGAAGGAAGGAGGGGGAAGGAAGGAAGGGGAGGGAGGGAAGGAAGGAGGGAAGGAAGGGGGAGGGAGGGAAGGAAGGAAGGGGGGAGGAGGGATGGAAGGAAGGAGGGAGGGAAGGAAGGAAGGAGGGGGAGAGAAGGAAGGAGGGAAGGAAGGGGGAGGGAGGGAAGGAAGGGGGAGGGAAGGAAGGAGGGAGGGAAGGAAGAAAGGGGGGAGGGAAGGAAGAAAGGGGGGAGGGAAGGAAGGAAGGAGGGGGAGGGAAGGAAGGAAGGAGGGGAGGGAAGGAAGGAGGGAGGGAAGGGGTTGGGAGGGAAGGGGGAGGGAGGGAAGGAAGAGGGAGGGAGGGAAGGAAGGGGGAGGGAAGGAGGGAGGGAAGGAAGGGGGAGGGAGGGAAGGAGAAGGGAGGGAAGGAAGGAGGGAGTGAAGGAAGGGGGAGGGAGGGAGGGAAGGAACGGGGTAGGGAAGGAATGAGGGAGGGAGGGAAGGAAGGGGAGGGAGGGAGGTAAAGAAGGAAGGGGGAGGGAGGGGGAAGAGTACGGGAGGGAAGAGGGGAAGTGTGCGAGGGAAGGGGGATGTGAGGGGGGAGTTGGGGAAGGTATGGGGGGGAGGGGAGAGTGGAGGAAGGGTGGATGAGTGAGGGAGGGGGTAGGTGGGGGGAGATGGGGAGAATGGGAGGGGAGGGGGGAGTGAGGGAAGGGGTCGTGTGGGGACGACACTTACTGCAAAGTTATTGGATGTGAGATTGGTAAAAGCAGAAAATTGCCCTTTATGTTTAAAGCCTGATTTTGCTGTCATGTTTATTTCTCACCATTCGGTGAATCTGTGGCTGGAGCAGATTCTGATCGAATTGTCGGTGTTCTGCGAGGTTAAGCTCGGTCCTAACCAAGGAGCCCCAATATCCTGCTGACACCTGTAAAGAATCAGCACTTGGATGAGGTACCAGAGTGTGTGTGTGAAACTTCTGCACAACGCAATGCCATCAAAAATTGGAGGCACAAGCAAGGAATTCAGAAGAAGCCTCTTTACCCAGAGAGTGCTGAGAATGTGGAACTTGCTACCACAGGGAGTGGTCGAGGCGAATAGCAGAGATACATTTAAGGGGAGGCTAGATTAGCATATGAGGGAGAAGGGAATAGAGGGATCTGTTGATGGGGTGAGAAAAAGCGGGTGGGAGGAGGCTGGTGTGGAGCAAACCCACCGGCACGGACCTGTTGGGCTGAATGTCCTGTTTCTGTGCTGTAAATACTATTAGCCCGGAATCTGCGGTCAGCAGCGAAGCAAAGGCCTTCACTGCTGGCCCCGAAGAAAGCTGCCCACCGAGATTTCGTGATCTCTGGCGAGATGTTTGCCTTTTATGATGCGTCAGAGATTGCAGCGCTCCATACTGGGGAATCCCTAATGCGTTCCCTCAGTACTGCCCCTCCTACAGTGCAGTGCTCCCTCAGTACTGCCCCTCTGACAGTGCAGTGCTCCCTCAGTACTGCCCCTCCGACAGTGCAGCACTCCCTCAGTACTGCCCCTCCAACAGTGCGGCGCTCCCTCAGTACTGCCCCTCCAACAGTGCAGTGCTCCCTCAGTACTGCCCCTCCGACAGTGCAGCACTCCTTCAGTACTGCCCCTCCGACAGTGCAGAGCTTCCTCAGTACTGCCCCTCCGACAGTGCGGCACTCCCTCAGTACTGCCCCTCCGACAGTGCGGCGCTCCCTCAGTACTAACCCTCCGACAGTGCAGCGCTCCCTCAGTACTGCCCCTCCGACAGTGCAGCGCTCCCTCAGTACTGCCCCTCCGACAGTGCAGCGCTCCCTCAGTACTGACCCTCCGACAGTGCAGCGCTCCCTCAGTACTGACCCTCTGACAGTGTGGCGCTCCCTCAGTACTGACCCTCCGACAGTGCAGCGCTCCCTCAGTACTGCCCCTCTGACAGTGTGGCACTCCCTCAGTACTGCCCCTCCGACAGTGCAGCGCTCCCTCAGTACTGCCCCTCCGACACTGCGGCACTCCCTCTGTACTGCCCCTCCGACAGTGCGGCGTTCCCTCAGTACTGCCCCTCCGACAGTGCGGCGCTCCCTCAGTACTGCCCCTCCAACAGTGCGGCACTCCCTCAGTACTGCCCCTCCGACAGTGCGGCGCTCCCTCAGTACTGCACTGCAGTGTCAGCCTAGATTTTGTGCTGACGTCCCTGGAGTGGGACTTGAACCCACAACTTGACCCGGAGGCGAGAGTGTTGCCAACTGAGCCCCAGTTGACACGTTTGAGCTTCGGAGGTTGTGGGTTGAAGCCTCACTCAAGGATTTGAGCACGGAGGGAATGCTGCGTTGTCACAGATGTTGTCTTTAGATTAAATGTTAACATGAGATCCTGTCTCTGTTCTGATAGTTCAGGGAGAAAAAGAGAAGCCTGTAAATACAAAGCAATTTGTATTTGAATTTACTTTATTTTAGCTCTTTAACAGAATCATAGAACGGTTACAGCACAGGAGGATGCCATTCGGCCCGTCGAGCCCGTGCCGGCTCTCTGCAAGAGCACTTCAGCCAGTCCCACTCCCCCGCCCTTTCCCCGTAGCCCTGCAAATTTCTTTCCTTCAGGTACTTATCCAGTTCCCTTTTGAAAGCCATGATTGAATCTGCCTCCACCACCCTTTCATGCAGTGCATTCCAGATCATAACCACTCGCTGCGTAATAAGTTTTTCCTCATGTCGCCTTTGGTTCTTCTGCCAATCACCTTAAATCTGTGTCCTCTGGTTCTCGACCCTTCCGCCAATGGGAACAGTTTCTCTCTATCTACTCTGCCCAGACCCCTCGTGATTTTGAAAATGAATACTAGGATCTGTTTAAATGTTTACTTGGTGACTTGGCACTGAGCCAGTTACAAGTTTATTAATTGGTTCCATCGATGGTGTAATTAGCTGCTTTTGCCTGTGGCAGTTGGGCTGTTGCATAAGTAAAGATAATATCAATTTGAGCTGTCTAGCAAAAGGTTAATCTTAAACAGCAAGAGACCAGCAGAGTGCGAAACAAAGATGGTGTCAGTAAAAGTGACCATGAAGCTGGCGGATTGTCGTAAAAACCCAACTGGTTCACTGATGTGCTTTAGGGAAGGAAACCTGCCGTCCTCACCCGGTCTAGAAACATAGAAGATAGGAACAGGAGTAGGCCATTCGGCCCCTCGAGCCTGCTCCGCCATTCAATAAGATCATGGCTGATCTGATCCTAACCACCAATCCACTATCACAGAACCATCTCCTGAATCTAACAGAATTAGACACACGAAATAGGAGCAGGATCAGGCTACACGGCCCCTGGGCCCGCTCTGCTACCCACAGGGCCATGACCGATCCGAACCTAGACTCATGTCCAAATTCCTGCCCGCTCCCCGTAACCCTTAATTCCCTTTACTTCTAGGAAACTGTCTATTTCTGTTTTAAATTTATGTAATGATGTAGCTTCTACAGCTTTTTGGGGCAGCATATTCCATGGACCTACCACTCTCTGAGTGAAGTAGTTCCTCCTCATCTCAGTTTTGAAAGAGCAGCCCCTTATTCTAAGACTATGCCCCCTAGTTCTAGTTTCACCCATCATCGGGAGCATCTTCCCCACATCCACCCGATCCAACCCCTTCACAATCTTATATGTTTCAATAAGATCGCCTCTCATTCTTCTGAACTCCAGTGAGTAGAGTCCCAATCTACTCAACCTCTCCTCATATGTCCATCCCCTCATCCCCGGGATTAACCGAGTGAACCTTCTTTGTACTGACTCGAGAGCAAGTATGTCCTTTCTTAAGTATGGACACCAAAACTGTACGCAGTATTCCAGGTGCGGTCTCACCAATACCTTGTACAACTGAAGCAGTACCTCCCTATTTTTATGTTCTATCCCCCTAGCAATGAAAGCCAACATTCCATTGGCCTTCTTAATCACTTGCTGCACCTGCATACTAACCTTTTGAGTTTCGTGCACCAGGACCCCCAGATCCCTTTGTACTTCAGTACTTTCCAGTTTCTTGCCATTAAGATAATAACTTGCTCTACGATTTTTCCTGCCAAAGTGCATAACCTCACACTTTCCAGTATTGTATTGGCCTGTACACTCTCGGGAGCCGCAAGCCTACATTTCGTTGTACTGCACTTGTGCACTAACAATGACAATAAAAGTTGATTTGATTTGATTTGATTTGATTTCTGTGGTAGAGAATTCCACAGGTTCACCACTCTCTGGGTGAAGAAATTCCTCCTCATTTCTGTCCTAAATGGCCCACCCCTTATCCTTAGACTGTGACCCCTGGTTCTGGACTCCCCGACCATCGGGAACATCCTTCCTGCATCTAGTCTGTCCAGTCCTGTCAGAATTTTATAAGTATCAATGAGATCCCCTCTCATTCTTCTAAACTCCAGCGAGTACAAGCCCAGTCGACCCAATCTCTCCTCATACGTCATTCCTGCCATCCCAGGTATCAGCCTGGTGAATCTTCGCTGAACTCCTTCCATGGCAAGAACATCCTTCCTCAGATAAGGCGACCAAAACTGCACACAATACTCAAGATGTGATCTCACCAAGGCGCTGTATAACTGCAGCAAGACATCCTTGTTCCTGTACTCAAACCCTCTCGCTACGAAGGCCAACATGCCATTTGCCTTCTTAACCGCCTGCTGCACCTGCATGCTTACCTTCAGCGACTGGTGCACAAGGACACCCAGGTCTCGCTGCACTTCCCCTTCTCCCAATCTATTGCCATTCACATAATAATCTGCCTTCCTGTTTTTGCCACCAAAGTTGATAACCTCGCATTTATCCACGTTATATTGCATTTGCCATGCTTTTGCCCAATCACCCAACCTGTCCAAATCATCCTGGAGTTTCTCGGCATCCTCCTCACAGCACACACGCCCAACCAGCTTTGTGTCGTCTGCAAATTTGGAGATATTACATCTAGTTCCCTTGTCTAGATCATTAATATATATTGTGAATAGCTGGGGCCCAAGGACCGATCCCTGCGGTACCCCACTAGTCACTGCCTGCCACTCGGAAAAAGACCCGTTTATTCCAACTCTTTGCTTTCTGTCTGCCAACCAGTTCTCTATCCAAGTCAATACCTTGCCCCCAATCCCATGTGGCTTAACTTTACACGCTAATCTCTTATGCGGGACCTTATCGAAAGCCTTCTGAAAGTCCAAATACACCACATCCACTGGTTCTCCCTTATCTATTTTATCAGTTACATCCTCAAAAAATTCCAGTAGATTAGTCAAGCACGATTTCCCTTTTGTAAATCCATGTTGATTTTGTCCGATCCTGTCACTGTTTTCCAAGTGCTCTGCTATTACATCTTTTATAATGGACTCTAGCATTTTCCCCACTACCGATGTCAGGCTTACTGGTCTGTAATTCCCCGTTTTCTCTCTACCACCTTTTTTGAATAGTGGGGTAACATTAGCTATCCTCCAATCCATGGGTACTGTTCCAGATTCCATCGAATGCTGGAAGATGATCAGCAAAGCATCAACTATTTCCAGGGCCACTTCCTTAAGTACCCTAGGATGTAGATTATCAGGCCCTGGGGATTTATCGACCTTCAATCCCATCAATTTCCCTAACACCATTTCCCTACAAATACTGATTTCTTTCAGTTCCTCCCTTTCATCAGACCCTATGTTCCCCGACATCTCTGGGAGGTTATTTGTGTCCTCCTTTGTGAAGACAGAACCAAAATATGTATTTAATTGGTCTGCCATTTCTTTGTTCCCCATTATAAATTCCCCTGATTCTGACTGCAAGGGACCTATGCTTGACTTCACCAATCTTTTTCTCTTCACATATCTATAAAAGCTTTTACAGTCAGTTTTTATGTTCCCTGCTAGCTTACTCTCATATTCTACTTTCCCTTTCTTAATTAATCCCTTTGTCCTCCTTTGTTGAATCCTAAACTGCTCCCAATCCTCAGGTTTACTGCTTTTTCTGTCCAATTTATATGTCCTCTCCTTGGATCTTATGCTATCCCTAATTTTCCTTGTTAGCCACGGTTGAGTCTTCTTTTTTGTTTTATTTTTATGCCAAACTGGGATGAACAAATTCTGTAGTTCATCCATGCGGTCTTTGAATGTTTGCCATTGCCTATCCACCGTCAACCCTTTGAGTGACATTCCCCAATCAATCCTACCCAACTCATGCCTCAGACCATCGTAGTTTCCTTTATTTAAATTTAGGACCCTAGTCTCTCAGTCGACTACTTCATTCTCCATCTTAATGAAGAATTTGATCATATTATGATCGTTCCGACCCAAGGGGCCTCGTACAACAAGATTGCTAATTAATCCTTTCTCGTTACATAATACCCAGTCTAAGATGGCCTGATCTCTGGTTGGTTCCTCAACATATTGGTCCAGGAAACCATCCCTTAAACACTCCAGGAATTCCTCCTCCACAGTATTGTTACTAATTTGGTTAGCCCAATCTATATGTAGATTAAAGTCACCCATGATGACTGCTGTGCCCTTATTGCACGCTTCTCTAATTTCTCTTTTAATGCCATCCCCAACCTCTGCATTACTGTTTGGAGGTCTATATACCACTCCCACTAACGTTTTCTGCCCCTTGGTCTTTCTCAGTTCTACCCATACAGATTCCACATCATCAGAGCTAATATCCTTCCTTACAATTGTGTTAATCCCTTCTTTAACCAGCAATGCTACCCCACCTCCCTTTCCTTTTTGCCTATCTTTCCTGAATATTGAATACCCCTGGATGTTGAGTTCCCAGCCTTGGCCACCCTGGAGCCATGTTTCCGTAATCCCAATCAAATCATATTCGTTTACCTCTATTTGCACAGCTAATTCATCCAGCTTATTACGAATGCTCCTCGCATTAAGACACAAAGCCTTCAGGCTTGTTTTTTTAACGCTCTTACACCTATTAGAATTATTATTTACTGTGGCCATGTTTGATTTAAACCGTTGATTTCTCTGACTGCCACTTTTGTTTTTCTCCTTCCTATCTTTTGCTTTTATCCTTGCTTCCCTTTCCTCTGTCCCCTTGCTCAGGTTCCCAACCCCCTGCCAATTTAGTTTAAACCCTCCCCCAGAGCACTAGCAAACACTCCCCCTAGGACATCGGTCCCGGTCCTGCCCAGGTACAAACCGTCCGGTTTGAACTGGTCCCACCTCCCCCAGAACCAGTTCCAATGTCCCAGGAATTTGAATCCCTCCCCCTTGCACCATTCCTCTAGCCACATAGTCATCTGAAATATCCTTCTATTTCTACTCTGACTAGCGCGTGGTACTGGTAGCAATCCTGAGGTTACTACCTTTGAGGTCCTATTTTTTAATTTACCTCCTAACTCCCTATATTCAGCTTTTAGGACCTCATCCCGCTTTTTACCTATATCGTTGGTACCTATATGCACCACGACAACTGGCTGTTCACCCTCCCCTTCCAAGATGTTCTGCAGCCGCTCTGAGACATCCTTGGCCCTTGCACCAGGGAGGCAACACACCATCCTGGAGTCTCGTTTGCGGCCGCAGAAACGCCTATCTATTCCCCTTACAATAGAATCCCCTATCACTATAGCTCTACCCCTCTTTTTCCTCCCGTCCTGTGCAGCAGAGCCACCCCTGGTGCCAGGACGTTGGCTGCTGCTGCCTTCCTCTGGTAAGCCATCCACCCCAGCAGTACTCAAAGTGGTGTATCTGTTTGAGAGGGGGATGTCCACAGGGGACCCCTGCACTACCTACCTGTGCCTAGTACTCTGTCTGTTGGTCACCCATTCCCTTTCTGCCTGTCCAACCTTTGCCTGCGTTGTGACCAACTGATCAAATGTGCTATTCATGACGTCCTCAGCCTCGCGAATGGTCCAGTATGAATCCAATCGCAGCTCCAGCGCCGCAATGCAGTCTGCCAGTAGCTGCAGCTGGACACACTTCCTGCACACATAGTTGTCAGAGACACAGGAAGTGTCCCTGAGTTCCCACATAGCGCACGAGGAGCATACCACGGCACCGGGCTGTCCTGTCATGACTTACCCTTTAGTTAATTGCAATTAAATTAAATCAAATTAATCCCACCAATTACACTACAGTTAAATAGTATATTTGAGGGCTCTGGTTTATAAACAGTCCCCGCTACACCACAGAGACTTTAGAAACTATAAACCACAGAGTTAAAGTTTAAAAAGAGAGAAATACTCACCAACCAATCACTTACCTGCTTTCTGATGACATCACACTTCGATTACTTTTTACTTCTCTCCTTCCCTCTGAGTTCCGAGTTCGGAGACTGGTAAACCTACCTGGGCCTCTGGAGCCTTTTATACAGCCGCCGATCCGCGATTCCCGCCGACTCTCGCTCCGCACTGAGGCCTACCTGGGTCTCTGGAGCCTTTTATACAGCCGCCGATCCGCGATTCCCGCCGACTGTGTGCAGTTCTGGTCGCCACACTATAGGAAGGATGTGATTGCCTTGGAGAGGGTGCAGAGGAGATTCACCAGGATGTTACCTGGGCTGGAGCGCTTCAGCTATGAAGAAAGACTGGACTGGCTGGGGTTGTTTTCCTTGGAGCAGAGAAGGCTGAGAGGGGACCTGATTGAGGTGTACAAAATTATGAGGGGCATAGATAGGGTAGATAGAAAGGAACTTTTTCCCTTGGTAGAGGGGTCAATAACAAGGGGGCATAGATTCAAGGTAAGGGGCAGGAGGTTTAGAGGGGATTTGAGGAAGAACTTTTTCACCCAGAGGGTGGTTGGAATCTGGAACTCTCTGCCTGAAAGGGTGGTAGAGGCAGGAACCCTCACAACATTCAAGAAGCATTTGGATGAGCACTTGAAACGCCATAGCATACAAGGCTACGGACCAAATGCTGGAAAATGGGATTAGATTAGACAGAGCTTGATGGCCGGCGCGAACGCGATGGGCCGAAGGGCCTCTTTCTGTGCTGTATAACTCTATGACTATGACTCTCGCTCCGCACTGAGGCCTACCTGGGTCTCTGGAGCCTTTTATACAGCGCCGATCCACGATTCCTGCCAACTCTCGCTCCGCACTGAGGCCTACCTGGGTCTCTGGAGCCTTTTATACAGCCGCCGATCCACGATTCCTGCCAACTCTCGCTCTGCACTGAGGCCTACCTGGGCCTCTGGAGCCTTTTATACAGCCGCCGATCCGCGATTCCTGCCGACTCTCGCTCCGTCTGGCCTATATGTGACTCCAGTCCCAGACCAACTGACGCTGACTGCTCTCTAAAGTGGTTGAGCGAGCCCCTCAGTTGGGCCAACATTCTAATTGAGGTGTTAAGCCATTAATTTGTTATATTTGATCAATATTAAACTTTTAAGAGAAAGTAGTTTAGTTAGGCCTGGGCAGTGGAGACCTGGAGCCTGTGATGTGTGGTACCTGTGCAATGTAAGGGTCCTGGGAGGACCACCTGTGCAGCAAGTGTCTCCAGCTGTTACGCTCCAACTCAAGGTTTCTTAACTCGAGGAGCAGTTAGTGACGCTCGGTCACATTCGGGAGACTGAGGGCTCCTGGGACGCACATTCCAGGAGATGGTCAGCCTGTAGGCAGATGGAGGTGGTGAGGGAGGGGGTGACCGTCCATCAGGGAGGAAGAGGAGGCAGTGCAGGGATCCCCGGAGAGTGTTGGATTGAATGGCTTGTGACCATTGCAAGAACTTGGAGGAGGGCAGCCAGGAGCAAAACCACAGCACCGGGGAGCAATTGGGTTAGCAGGAGTGGGGAATAGGCAGGGCTTGTGCAGCCGATACAGAGAGCCCTGCATGGTGATGCCTCTGGTGAGCTAGGGCAAGAGATATCATGGAGCAGGTGCCAAATCATGTAGCAATGGGCAGCTTTAATTGTCCAAAGATAGGCTTGGGGCAAGAGTAACGTCTTCTTCTTAGGCAGTCCCTCGGAACCGAGGATGACTTGCTTCCACATTAAAAATGAGTTTGTAGGTGACCGATGAGTCCAATGTGGGACCTACAGTAATGTAAGTGACAAAGAAAGGGAGTATGTCCACTACCATCTGGGTCAGTGTGATTCTCGTCCAACAAGGAAAGAGGCAGTGCTGGAAGGAGTTCTAGGAAATTAAGGTGAATCTAGGCAAATCGTGTCTGACGTTGTATAGGCCTGTTTGAGGAAATTAGAGTGTTCATGAAGGGAATGCAGTGGATGTTGTGTATAAGGAGTTTCAAAAGGCATTTGATAAAGTGCCACACAGGAGGTGTGCTCATGCTATCAGAGGGAATGTAACAGCTTGGGTAGCAAATTGGTTAAAAGTCTGAAAACCAGTAGTGAGTGGTTAATGGATATTTTCAGCCTGGGGTGCTGTCAACAGTGGTGTCCCCCAGGATCAGTATATTAAATCCTGCGTCTCTGGGAGTAAGTGCACTGGAAATATGGTGCTGGTGTCTTCTGAGAACTGCTTTCAACAGAGTGAAGAGCAAGGCCTCAAACGCCAGCTGCAGTAGAACATTTTAAAGCTTAATGTTTAAAAGAGCTTAATATATATATTTACAAGGGCAGCAGGCACACGGGAACACCACCACCTCCAAGTTACCCATCAAGTCACACACTATCCTGACTTGGAAATATATCGGCTGTTCCTTCATCGTCGCTGGGTCAAAATCCTGGAACTCCCTCCCTAACAGCACTGTGGGAACACCTTCACCACACGGACTGCAGCGGTTCAAGAAGGCAGCTCACCACCACCTTCTCAAGGGCAACTAGGGATGGGCAATAAATGCTGGCCTTGCCAGCAACTCTCATATCCCCAAGAATGAATATAAAATATATATATGATTTGACTTGTGTATTGAGGACATGGTATAAATCTATGGAACATACTTAACTGTGAAGAGGACTGTAAGGGATTTTAGGAGTACACGGACAGGTTAGTAGATCGGGCAGATAGATATCCAATGAAATTCAATGTGGAGAAGTGTGAGGTGATGCATTTTGCGAGGAGGGATAGGAGGAGGAGAGCTTGTTTGTGCTGATTTTTACGTTCTGGCGAATGCTAATGACATTGGCAGGAAATTGAGGCGTAAATGGGAAAAGTAGCAGGAGTAGGGAAGCCGAGAGACTTGGGGTTTCAGGCACACAAATCTTTAAAAGAGGGAGAATGAGTTAATAAAGCTGATCATTGGACAGGCTCCAGTTAGAATATTGGATGGACTTTCTTGTTAAATTACAGCCAAAAACTGGGGTCATTTCCACACAAACGATTGAAGAAATTAGGGCGTAAGTGACTTGCGCCTGTTCTTGGGCTATGCCCGAATTTACTCGTTACTTTAAGCCCATCTATTGATCCCTGCACTCAAACAGATCTTGGCTCATTATATTGGCTCCGCTACCAGTCAAAAGATTCGTAAACGTGTATTTCCTGCAGTTCATTGGCTGACTGGGGAAAGGGCGTGGAATGGGACTGGGGAGGCGGGCTCTTTCAGAGAGAGGGTACGGGGGCGATGGGGAATGGGACTGGGGGGCGAGCTCTTTCAGAGAGAGGGTACGGGGGCGATGGGGAATGGGACTGTGGGGCGGGCTCTTTCAGAGAGAGGGTACGGGGGCGATGGGGAATGGGACTGGGGGCGGGCTCTTTCAGAGAGAGGGTACGGGGCGATGGGCAATGGGACTGGGGGGCGAGCTCTTTCAGAGAGAGGGTACGGGGGCGATGGGGAATGGGACTGGGGGGCGAGCTCTTTCAGGGAGAGGGTACGGAGGCGATGGGGAATGGAACTGGGGGGCGGGCTCTTTCAGAGAGAGGGTACGGGGGCGATGGGGAATGGGACTGGGGGGGCGAGCTCTTTCAGAGAGAGGGTACGGAGGCGATGGGGAATGGGACTGAGGGGTGGGCTCTTTCAGAGAGAGGGTACGGGGGCGATGGGGAATGGGACTGGGGGGCGAGCTCTTTCAGAGAGAGGGTACGGGGGTGATGGGGAATGGGACTGAGGGACGGGCTCTTTCAGAGAGAGGGTACGGAGGCGATGGGGAATGGGACTGAGGGGTGGGCTCTTTCAGAGAGAGGGTACGGGGGCGATGGGGAATGGGACTGGGGGCGGGCTCTTTCAGAGAGAGGGTACGGGGGCGATGGGGAATGGGACTGAGGGGTGGGCTCTTTCAGAGAGAGGGTACGGTGCGATGGGGAATGGGACTGGGGGCGAGCTCTTTCAGAGAGAGGGTACGGGGGTGATGGGGAATGGGACTGGGGGGCGAGCTCTTTCAGGGAGAGGGTACGGTGCGATGGGGAATGGGACTGGGGGCGAGCTCTTTCAGAGAGAGGGTACGGGGTGATGGGGAATGGGACTGAGGGACGGGCTCTTTCAGAGAGAGGGTACGGGGGCGATGGGGAATGGGACTGGGGGGCGGGCTCTTTCAGAGAGAGGGTACGGGGGCGATGGGGAATGGGACTGGGGGGGTGGGCTCTTTCAGAGAGAGGGTACGGGGGCGATGGGGAATGGGACTGGGGGGCGGGCTCTTTCAGAGAGAGGGTACGGGGGTGATGGGGAATGGGACTGGGGGGCGAGCTCTTTCAGAGAGAGGGTACGGGGGTGATGGGGAATGGGACTGGGGGGCGGGCTCTTTCAGAGAGAGGGTATGGAGGCGATGGGGAATGGGACTGGGGGGCGGGCTCTTTCAGAGAGGGTACGGGGGTGATGGGGAATGGGACTGGGAGCGGGCTCCTTCAGAGAGTGTACGGGGGCGATGGGGAATGGGACTGAGTGGCGGACTCTTTCAGAGAGGGTACGGGGGTGATGGGGAATGGGACTGAGGGGCGGGCTCTTTCAGAGAGAGAGTACGGGGCGATGAGGAATGGGACTGGGGGGCGGGCTCTTTCAGGGAGAGGGTACGGTGCGATGGGGAATGGAACTGGAGGGCGGGCTCTTTCAGACAGAGGGTACGGGGTGATGGGGAATGGAACTGGGGGGCGGGCTCTTTCAGAGAGAGGGTACGGGGGCGATGGGGAATAGAACTGGGGGGCGGGCTCTTTCAGAGAGAGGGTACGGGGGCGATGGGGAATGGAACTGGGGGGCAGGCTCTTTCAGAGAGAGGGTACGGTGGTGATGGGGAATGGGACTGGGGGCGTGCTCTTTCAGAGAGGGTACGGGGGCGATGGGGAATGGAACTGGGGGGCGGGCTCTTTCAGCGAGCGCGTACGGGGTGATGGGGAATGGGACTGGGGGCGGTCTCTTTCAGAGAGAGGGTACGGGGCGATGGGGAATGGAACTGGGGGGCGGGCTCTTTCAGAGAGGGTACGGGGGCGATGGGGAATGGAACTGGGGGGCGGGCTCTTTCAGCGAGCGCGTACGGGGTGATGGGGAATGGAACTGGGGGGCGGGCTCTTTCAGAGAGAGGGTACGGGGCGATGGGGAATGGAACTGGGGGGCGGGCTCTTTCAGAGAGAGGGTACGGGGTGATGGGGAATGGAACTGGGGGTCGGGCTCTTTCAGAGAGAGGGTACGGGGGTGATGGGGAATGGGACTGAGGGGCGGGCTCTTTCAGAGAGAGGGTACGGGGGTGATGGGGAATGGGACTGGGGGCGGGCTCTTTCAGAGAGAGGGTACGGGGCGATGGGGAATGGGACTGGGGGCGGGCTCTTTCAGAGAGAGGGTACGGGGCGATGGGGAATGGGACTGAGGGGCGGGCTCTTTCAGAGAGAGGGTACGGGGTGATGGGGAATGGAACTGGGGGGCGGGCTCTTTCAGAGAGAGGGTACGGGGGTGATGGGGAATGGGACTGGGGGCGGGCTCTTTCAGAGAGAGGGTACGGGGCGATGGGGAATGGGACTGGGGGCGGGCTCTTTCAGAGAGAGGGTACGGGGCGATGGGGAATGGGACTGAGGGGCGGGCTCTTTCAGAGAGAGGGTACGGGGCGATGGGGAATGGGACTGAGGGGCGGGCTCTTTCAGAGAGAGGGTACGGGGACGATAATCCGAATCACCTCCCTCTATGTTAAATATTCTCTGATTCCAGAATGAGTAACACTTTAATCACCGTGCTAAGCTGATTCAGAAGGCACCCACGGCCTGGCCTGATGCTCAGATGCTTCATTGGGTACATGAAGCAATGTTTTTTACCTTTGATTTTATCTGCCTAAACTGCTCAATATTTCTGGAATGTGTCAATTAGGAGCTTTTTAAAATTCATTTATGGGATGCGGGCGTCGCTGGAAAGGCCAACATTTATTGCCCATCCCTAATTGCCCTTGAGAAGGTGCTGGTGGGCTGCCTTCTTGATCCGCTGCAGTTCATGTGGTGAAGGTACTTCCACAGTGCTGTTAGGTAATGAGTTCCAGGATTTTGACCCAGCGACGCTGAAGGATCGGCTATATACTTCTAAGTCAGGGTGGAGTGTGACTTGGAGGGGAACTTGGAGGTGATGGTGTTCCCATGTGCCTGCTGCCCTTGTCCTTCTAGGTGGAAGAGGTCGCGGATTTGCGAGGTGCTGCCGAAGAGGCCTTGGCAAGTTACTGCAGTGCATCTTGTAGATGGCACACACTGCAGCCACTGTGCGCCGGTGGTGGAGGGAGTGAATGGGGTGCCAATCAAGCGGGCTGTTTTGTCCTGGATGGTGTTGAGCTTCTTGAGTGTTGTTGGAGCCGCACTCATCCAGGCAAGTGGAGAGTATTCCATCACATTCCTTACTTGTGCCTTGTAGATGGTGGAAAGGCTTTGGGGAGTCAGGAGGTGAGACACTCGTCACAGAATACCTAGCCTCTGACCTGCTCTTGTTGCCACAGTATTTATGTGGCTGGTTCAATTAAGTTTCTGGTCAATAGTGACCCCCCAGGATGTTGATGGTGGGGGATTCGGCAATGGTAATGCCATTGAATGTCAAGGGGCGGTGGTTAGACTCTCACTTGGTGGAGATAGTCATAGCCTGGCACTACTGTGGCACGAATGTTACCGGCCACTTATCAGCCCAAGCCTGAACGTCGTCCAGGTCTTCTTGCAAGCCGTCAAAAACTTGTGAATTTAAAATTAAATGTACATCAATGTTTGGAGAGTGGAATTAGAATCAGGGAGCTTGAACTAACTCAAGTGTGGATCTGGTTTTAAATTACTACACTTTAAAAATGTTCATCTACCTTTCTGGAATATTCTGGGACAATTCCATGTCTCTTTCACCCTCCCCCCATTATCCAGCACAAGCAACCATTCTTCATCCCTGAGCAAGTGTATTGTCAAGTTATTCCACGTGAGTGGAATCGCATCTGAGCCCGACCCTGTCCCTGCCCAACAGGCTCACGCACTTTCAGCAGGAGTCTCTGAACAGTAGGAGCCCTGCCTCACTTGTTCCTCTTCTTAGCCCAGTGGTACTGAGCCCAGTTGTAACTCCCTGGCTATTTTCACCTCTCCATCCTGCAGCTCCGATGAGTGCCGGGGGACACTGTCCCATCAAACACTCCCAGGGCATGTACAGCACGGGTTAGATACAGAGTAAAGTTCCCTCTACACTGTCCCATCAAACACTCCCAGGGCAGGTACAGCACGGGTTAGATACAGAGTAAAGCTCCCTCTACACTGTCCCATCAAACACTCCCAGGGCAGGTACAGCACGGGTTAGATACAGAGCAAAGCTCCCTCTACACTGTCCCATCAAACACTCCCAGGGCAGGTACAGCACGGGTTAGATACAGAGTAAAGCTCCCTCTACACTGTCCCATCAAACACTCCCGGGGCAGGTACAGCACGGGTTAGATACAGAGTAAAGCTCCCTCTACACTGTCCCATCAAACACTCCCAGGGCAGGTACAGCACGGGTTAGATACAGAGTAAAGCTCCCTCTACACTGTCCCATCAAACACTCCCGGGGCAGGTACAGCACGGGTTAGATACAGAGTAAAGCTCCCTCTACACTGTCCCATCAAACACTCCCGGGGCAGGTACAGCACGGGTTAGATACAGAGTAAAGCTCCCTCTACACTGTCCCATCAAACACTCCCAGGGCAGGTACAGCACGGGTTAGATACAGAGTAAAGCTCCCTCTACACTGTCCCATCAAACGCTCCCAGGGCAGCTACAGCACGGGTTAGATACAGAGTAAAGCTCCCTCTACACTGTCCCATCAAACACTCCCAGGGCAGGTACAACACTGGTTAGATATGGTCTCGGGGGTGAAAGGCCGATGACTGACCCACTGTGTGTCCATCACTTAGTCTATTGTGTCTTTAATGATTAGATAAAATATTGACAATCTGGTTGTGTCTAAGTCTGTGGTACATAACCGTTCACAAACAGTCCTTAGCATATAATTGTTGTCTAGCAGTGTATGAGAAGTCAGTAACGCCCCAGCCAGACATCCTAAGGACAGTCCAGTGGGGTCTGTGCCAAGGCCTCGGCCCTCTAGCTAAATCTTCCCTCAGTGAGCAGCCTGCTCAGAACCACACCAGCCTGACTGGGAGGCCTCAGATCTACACCATTCCAACTGGTTTGACTGTTTCTCAACAGCTCCAGGTGCTGTTGTCTGCTGGTGGGAGATGCCTGGAAGTGTGCGGGCAGGTCAGGCCACAGTCACACTCGCTCCTCACTTCAAACCTTTCCCCACCAAAACCAAAACAGTTCCCAGCTCCGGACTCGAGTGATTGTTGGGGGTCCCTGTTCGGTATACTCCTCATACATCTGGGAACAGTATCACAATGGTTATGTTATTGGACAAGCAATCCAGAGGCCTGGACTTATGATCCAGTGACATAAGTTCAAATCCCACCATGGCAGTTGGGGAATTTAAATTCAGTTAATTAAATAAATCTGAAATAAATTTAGGGAAGGAAATCTGCCGTCCTTATCTAGTTTGGCCCATATGTGACCCACAGCAATGTGGTTGACTTTTAACTGCCCTCTGAAATGACCTAGCAAGACACTCAATTGTACCAACCCGCTACGACACACCACAAGGACTGCAGCGGTTCAAGAAGGCGGTTCACCACCACCTTCTCGAGGGCAATTAGGGATGGGCAATAAATGCTGGCCTTGCCAGCGACGCCCACATCCCGTGAATGAATTTTAATAAATCTCACTTGTACTGTGAGTTTTCACACCCTTTCTGAACTGCTGAGTCCCACGTTTTGCTCCCTCAGGTTATATTTTCACAGCAGTGAAATATTATTATTGTATTTGGATTGCTAGTTATTGAGGGTGTTGCATTATTAAGATCCGAGGTAACACTTGCATTGCAGCATTGAGTCCAGAAACCCCCAGTCCCTGAGATCGACCAAATTGTCCAAAAGTAGAAACCTTTATTATCTTCCAATTTCTGTGACATTATACTCCCAAACATTTTTATACAAAATTTGTGTTGATTAAACCTTTCCCAACCTCCCGTTCCCAGGAAGGTGCTGACTGTCCCTGGGAATGGTTCCCAGCACCAACCCCCCTCCCAGTAGCTCACACAATTGGCCATTCTTTACACAAGTCTGATCAGTGAGTGTTGTCGGGTTGCCTGGGGCATCACTGCTGTGCTCGACCCTGTCCTCACCCAGCTTCCCACCTGGTAAGTGGCACGGTGAGCCGGGGCAGGAATCTTGGGGGGACTTAGTGTTCCCTCCCTAGCTCGGGTGCTGAAGACAGCCCAACAGCAATCAGTTAACTCAGATCGTGTCCAAGACCTTGCTGGCCTTGCCCTCAGCATCTGAGCACAGAATGAACCACAGGCCGTGCACAGTTTGATTCCAGTATCTGTTATTTTGAGGACCCTCTCTATTCAGGATTCATCCAGTCACCTCCAGCAAAGGCTGATTAAAGAGCCGCACTCTGCATGAAAACGTCTTCATTTGGCCACAAACAGGCAAGACATTGAAATAAATTGGATTGGAGTGTTTCGCTACATGTGTGTAATGTTGCAATAACCAACAGAGGAATCACTGGATGAAAGAAGACCGAGGCCCACCCAGTTCACCTTCTCCGATCCTGGTAGTCACATGAGCCAACGATAATGGAGTTATTGACTAATCACAGCAATCAATCTCTATCAATGGCCGGGATCTTACCTGAGGAGGCGTGTTGGGGGCAGGGTTGCTGGTTTCCGGGTTCTAGTCCCGCCCCCAGTGACGTCTGACGACCTGACGCTATTTTCCCCTGATTGGCCTTGTTAAGCCCGTCCTGCGTCAGTGCATGACGCTTCATCTGCCGGTTTTGTTAAAGCGACAGGGCCCATGATTTTTTGCCAGATGAATTGTCAGTGATTCACAGCATTGAGGTGCTGTCAAACACTGACAATCACTGTCCAAAGGTGAGCCCTTGCACCCAGGCTCACCAATGACTCTCTCCTTAGGAGAAAACAGATGGCAGCTGCATGTGAGATTGCAGAAGCCATCTGTCAATTCCCCTATCAGATGAGGCTTCACAGAAACATCAAATCTTGTCACCTGCAGATACATATAAACAGAATAAAAATATTTCTCACTACATTCTCTCACCTGTCATACGTACCTGTGCACCATTGCACCCATCACACTACCTCTGCAGCTGTCATCTGCACACTTACACTGCAGCAGACCCACAGCTCGCCTCGCTGACCCTGGCGGGGTTTCCTGACGTCAGGAAGGCCGCACCAGCAGGCTGAAAATAGGGAAAAGCCTCTTAACTGCCTGTTAACTACATGTTTCCAGGCAGTTAATTGGCTCTAATCCCCTCCCTGCTGCTAGAAGATGTGTCCCTGCACGAGTCGGGGACCCACCTCCCGGGAAGATGTTTCGGAGGCAGGTTGGGATCGGGGTTGGGATCCGCTCCCAATTTTTCCCATTTTCCCAGCAGTCACGCCTCCTCAGGGCTGGGAAAATTCAGCCCAGAGAGTCTAAAACAGACTGCCGGCTCTGGCACTGTTACAGAACTTTAATGTCCCTGATGTAAATGGCTTGTTCTTCCAGGCCCAGGCCATTGAAGTCACCGCTACAGGAGTGTGTGGAGTTCATGGGATAAAGTTTGAATGGAGTGATCAGCGGAACAGTAACAATGACGGAGTTAAACCAGATACATTGATTCCCACTGCCCTCTTTATCAAACGTTCATCGCTGAGCAGGGAGGATACGGGACCTTCATTAAACGGGCTGTTTTCAGACCAGGAGTGAGGGGAGGGCAGGGTAGAAGAGGCAGGAGATCCCCTTTAATCAGGCACATCCTTGGTGAAGAGCTGGAGGCACAGTGCACTGCATGATATCCAAGTGAGTATGGCGGAATCATAAGAACATAAGAAATAGGAGCAGGAGTCGGCCATTCGGCCCCTCGAGCCCGCTCTGCCATTCAATGAGATCATGGCTGATCTTCTGCCTCAATTCCATTCACTGGCCTTATCGCCATATCCCTCGATGCCCTTACTAATCCTTCCCACACACAGCGCAGTTAGACAGTAGCTGGTGCAAAGCTAATGCAGTGTAGATACACAACAGAATCCGACTCCCAGCAAAACAAGATTGTGTAGAATAAAACACCTGAGCCCCCCAACTTAAAGAAATCTTAAATTAAAATGGAAAACACTGGAAACCCATTCACCACCTTAAACATTCACTCCCTTCACCACCGGCGCACCGTGGCTGCAGTGTGTACTATCTACAAGATGCACTGCAGCAACTCGCCAAGGCTTCTTCGGCAGCACCTCCCAAGCCTGCGACCTCTTCCACCTAGAAGGACAAGGGCAGCAGCTGCATGGGAACACCACCACCTCCAAGTTCCCCTCCAAGCCACACACTGTTCCTTCATCGTCATTGGGTCAAAATCCTGGAACTCCCTCCCTAACAGCACTGTGGGAGTACCTTCACTACACGGACTGCAGCGGTTCAAGAAGGCGGCTCACCACCACCTTCTCAAGGGTAATTATGGATGGGCAATAAATGTCGGCCTCGCCAGCGATGCCCACATCCTAAAGAATAAGTTAAAAATATAAACTTAGGCAGTCCCTCGGAGCCGAGGATGACTTGCTTCCACATTAAAAATGAGTTTTCAGGTGACTGATGAGTCCAATGCGGGACCTACAGTCTCTGTCACAGGTGGGGCAGGCGGTGGTTGAAGGGGCGGGTGGGTGGGGTGCTTGGGTTGACGTGTGCTCCTTGCGCTGCCTGCACTTGGCTTCCGCTTGCTCCCGGCGAAGAGACTCAAGGTGTTCAGTGCCTTCCCGAATGCTTCTCCTCCAATTTGTGCGGTCTTGGGCCAGGGATTCCCAGGTGTCAGTGGGGATGTTGCACTTTTTCAAGGAGGCTTTGAGGGTGTCCTTGAAGCATTTCCTCTGCCCACTTGGGGCTTTCTTGCCGTGTCAGAGCTCCAAGTAGAGCGCTTGTTTTGGGAGTCTCGTATCGGTCATGCGGACAATGTGGTCAGAGCTTCGATGCTGGGGATGTTGGCCTGAGCGAGAACACTGACGTTGGTGCGCCTATCCTGCCAATGGATTTGCAGGATCTTGTGGAGGCAGCGTTGGTGGTACCTCTCCAGTGCTTTGAGGTGCCTGCTGTACATG
The DNA here is from genome assembly GCF_052327205.1 of Somniosus microcephalus. Taxonomy (NCBI): domain Eukaryota; kingdom Metazoa; phylum Chordata; class Chondrichthyes; order Squaliformes; family Somniosidae; genus Somniosus; species Somniosus microcephalus. The sequence continues at coordinate 1,712,317 of NC_140992.1, read as the reverse complement.
GTCCATGTCTCTGAGGCATACAGGAGGGTGGGTATCACTGCTGCTCTGTGGACCATGAGCTTGGTGGCGGGTTTGAGGTCCTGATCTTCAAACACTCTCTTCCTCAGGCAACCGAAGGATGCACTGGCACACTGAAGGCGGTGTTGGACTTCGTCATCAATGTCTGCCCTTGTTGACAGTAGGCTCCCGAGGTATGGAAAGTGGTCCACGTTGTCCAAGGCCTTGTCGTGGATTTTGATAATCGGGGCGTAGGTTGGTAGAGGACCTTTGTCTTATGGATGTTTAGTGTAAGGCCCATGCTCTCGTACGCTTCGGTGAAGGTGTTAACGATGGTTTGGAGTTCGATCTCCGAGTGAGCGCAAACGCAAGTGTCGTCTGCATACTGTAATTCGATGACCAGTAAGCCAGTCAGTATCTGGAAAGAGAAAAGACAGGGGATCGATGTGTACTGTTCAAGGGCAGGTCAGTAACCTGTTTTTCTTCGTTATGTGTGCTGACTGATCTTGTGAGTATTTCCAGCATTTGCAGTTTATATTTCTGTTTAAAAATCCCATCCTTCAATAAGAGTGAATTAGAAGGGCGAGTCTCGCCCTCAGCCGGTGAGAATTTCATTTCACTGAATCTCATTGTAGATCTTTGCCCATGTGTGCAAATGCAAGACCAGTTGTTGGTTGACAAATCGACCCATTGCTGCGTGTGAGAAATACCAGGATGTGGGTAAATATAATAGTGTAGAAACTGCAAACAGACATTTCCGTTTAATTCATGTAATTTCCTTTTGCAATAAGTATTGTCCAAATAGGTAAGTAGTAAAACTATTTATTAAAAACACAAGTCACATTGAGAGACATTTGAATTATAGGCATCGGGGATTGGCCAGTGTTAGCACTGAGACTCCCGATCAATGTTGGAATCGACAGGACTGTCAGTACTTCAATACTGAATAAATGAAAGCATCCTCTCAAGTGACATAAGTCTTGTAATTATTAAAAAATGTTTTTTGCTTAGTCTATAGTCATTCTCGTCTCTGAGTCAGAAGGTAGTGGGTTCAAGCCCCACTCCAGAGACTTCAGCCCCATAATCTAGGCTGACACTCCTAGTGCAGTACTGAGGGAGTGCTGCACTGTCGGAGGAGCAGTACTGAGGGAGTGCTGCACTGTCGGAGGGGCGGTACTGAGGGAGTGCCGCACTGTCGGAGGGGCGGTACTGAGGGTGCGCTGCACTGTCGGAGGGGCGGTACTGAGGGAGCGCCGCACTGTCAGAGGGGCAGTACTGAGGGAGCGCCGCACTGTCAGAGGGGCAGTACTGAGGGAGCGCCGCACCGTCGGAGGCGCGGTACTGAGGGAGCGCCGCACTGTCAGAGGGGCTGTACTGAGGGAGCGCTGCACTGTCGGAGGGGCAGTACTGAGGGAGCACTGCACTGTCGGAGGGGCAGTACTGAGGGAGCGCTGCACTGCCGGAGGCGCAGTACTGAGCGAGCGCTGCACTAGTCGGAGGAGCAGTACTGAGCGAGCGCTGCACTGTCGGAGGAGCAGTACTGAGGGAGCGCCGCACTGTCGGAGGGTCAGTACTGAGGGAGCGCTGCACTGTCGGAGGGGCAGTACTGAGGGAGCGCCGCACTGTCGGAGGGGCAGTACTGAGGGAGCGCTGCACTGTTGGAAGAGCAGTACTGAGCAAGCGCTGCACTGTCACATGGGCAGCACTGAGGGAGCGCTGCACTGTCGGAGGGGCAGTACTGAGGGAGCGCTACACTGTCGGAGGAGCAGTACTGAGCGAGCGCTGCACTGTCGGAGGGGCAGTACTGAGGGAGCGCCACACTGTCGGAGGGGCAGTACTGAGGGAGCGCTGCACTGTTGGAGGAGCAGTACTGAGCAAGCGCTGCACTGTCACATGGGCAGCACTGAGGGAGCGCTGCACTGTTGGAGGGGCAGTACTGAGGAAGCGCTGTACTGAGGGAACGCTGCACTGTCGGAGGAGCAGTACTGAGCAAGCGCTGCACTGAGGGAGCGCTGCTCTGTCGGAGGGGCAATACTGGGAAGCACCGCACTGTCGGAGGGGCAGTACTGAGTGAGCGCCGCACTTTCGGAGGAGGAGTGCTGCAGTATCGGAGGGGCAGTACTGAGGGAGCACTGCACTGTTGGAGCGCTGTACTGTCGGAGGGGCAGTACTGAGTGAGTCCGCTGCACTGTCGGAGGTGCTGTCTTTCAGATGAGATGTTAAACCGAGGCTCTGTCTGCCCCCTTGGGTGGATGTAAAAGATCCCATGGCACTATTTCAAAGAAGAGCAGGGGCGTCCTCCCTGGTGGCCTGGCCAATTATCCCTCAACCAACATCATGGGGTAGGAAGTGAGAGTCTGGTCAGTCTACTGAAAATCCAAATGTCACTTTGTTTTTCCTATTTTTAGAATATAAGTGTTTCAGAATAGCCAGAATGCCCATGTTTAATGTGAAAGTTGAGTTTCTGATGAGCTGCCCCGGCTGAGGACCCCACCAGTGTGACCCCATTTGGGTTTCCCATTGGCGTTTCAGTGAAGGGGCGTTGGGTAAATCCACAGCTCCAGGCACAATGGCCTTGTAACTCCTACATTTCACAGCTCACAGGCTCATAACCAAACCACCTATTCAGTTGTCACTGCTTCAGACGGCTGTGTTCCCTTATTTGAAGCTCTCTGTGAGCTTTTCCTACGCCTCCTGGCATCGTCACTGTCAAAATCAAGTTTTCTTTTTCTCAAGACCTCTAAACGGCGGCAATCCTCAGTTCCCGCTATCTTGCCTTCCTCCTGCAGTTTAAAAACTTCTAACACCCAAGCTTCGAGTCACCTGATCAGTACTTCACCAGTATCGTGTCTTCTCTCCTTCTCAACCTTGTTGGTGTCCTGCACTAAGGGCCTTGGGCTTTTTTAATAAAAGAAAGACCCCTTGGGGCTGAAGTTGGTGTTCGGCGCTAGGGAATGGGCAGCTTGTCGGTGTGGTGTTTCTGGGGGTCACTCAGGGCCTTTCTGCTCGTAAGCCTTAGGTTGTCTACGCTGTAGAGGGAGCGAGGAAAGAAAAAGAACTGAAGCACTTTTGAAGTGTAGTCACTATTGTAATGTAGGAAACGCGGCAGCCAATATGAGCACAGAAAGATCTCACATGGTGCCATCTGATAATGACCAGATAATCTGTTTTTGTGATGTTGGTTGAAGGATAAATATTGGCCAGAAACACCAGGGAGAACTCCCCTGCTCCACTTCAAAATAGTGGTGTGGATTCTTTTAGATCCACGTGAGAGGGCAGGCAAAACCTCAGCTTAACATCTCATCAGAAAGTCGGCAACTCTGACAGTGCAGCAGTCTCTCAGTACGGCTGCTCCGACAGTGCGGCGCTCCCTCAGTACCCACCCTCCGACAGTGCAGCGCTCCCTCAGTACTGCCGCTCCGACAGTGCAGCGCTCCCTCAGTACTGCCCCTCCAACATTGCAGCGCTCCCTCAGTACTGCCCCTCCGACAGTGCAGCACTCCCTCAGTACTGCCCCTCCGACAGTGCAGCACTCCCTCAGTACTGCCCCTCCAACATTGCAGTGCTCCCTCAGTACTGCCCCTCCGACAGTGCGGCGCTCCCTCAGTACTGCCCCTCCAACATTGCAGCACTCCCTCAGTACTGCCCCTCCGACAGTGCAGCACTCCCTCAGTACTGCCCCTCCAACATTGCAGTGCTCCCTCAGTACTGCCCCTCCGACAGTGCGGCGCTCCCTCAGTACTGCCCCTCCAACATTGCAGCACTCCCTCAGTACTGCCCCTCCGACAGCGCAGCGCTCACTCAGTACTGCCCCTCCAACAGTGCAGTGCTCCCTCAGTACTGCCCCGCCGACAGTGCGGCGCTCCCTCAGTACTGCCCCTCCGACAGTGCAGTGCTCCATCAGTACTGCCCCTCCGACAGTGCAGTGCTCCCTCAGTACTGCCCCTCCGACAGTGCAGTGCTCCCTCAGTACTGCCCCTCCGACAGCGCAGCGCTCACTCAGTACTGCCCCTCCAACAGTGCAGCGCTCCCTCAGTAGTGCTCCTCCGTCAGTGCAGCGCTCCCTCAGTACTGCCCCTCCGACAGCGCAGCGCTCACTCAGTACTGCCCCTCCAACAGTGCAGTGCTCCCTCAGTACTGCCCCTCCAACAGTGCAGTGCTCCCTCAGTACTGCCCCTCCGACAGTGCAGTGCTCCCTCAGCACTGCCCCTCCAACAGTGCAGTGCTCCCTCAATACTGCCCCTCCGACAGTGCAGTACTCCCTCAGCACTGCCTCTCTGACAGTGCAGCGCTCACTCAGTACTGCCCCTCCAACAGTGCAGCGCTCACTCAGTACTGCCCCTCCAACAGTGCAGTGCTCCCTCAGTACTGCCCCTCCGACAGTGCAGTGCTCCCTCAGCACTGCCCCTCCAACAGTGCAGTGCTCCCTCAGTACTGCCCCTCCGACAGTGCAGCGCTCACTCAGCACTGCCCCTCTGACAGTGCAGTGCTCCCTCAGTACTGCCCCTCCGACAGTGCAGTGCTCCCTCAGTACTGCCCCTCCAACAGTGCAGCGCTCCCTCAGTACTGGCCCTCCAACAGTGCAGCGCTCACTCAGTACTGCCCCTCCAACAGTGCAGCGCTCCCTCAAGTACTGCCTCTCCGACAGTGCAGCGCTCCCTCAAGTACTGCCTCTCCGACAGTGCAGCGCTCCCTCAGTACTGCCCCTCCGACAGTGCAGCGCTCCCTCAGTACTGGCCCTCCAACAGTGCAGCGCTCACTCAGTACTGCCCCTCCAACAGTGCAGCGCTCCCTCAAGTACTGCCTCTCCGACAGTGCAGCGCTCCCTCAAGTACTGCCTCTCCGACAGTGCAGCGCTCCCTCAAGTACTGCCTCTCCGACAGTGCAGCGCTCCCTCAGTACTGTACTGAAAAGCCAGACCAGTAACATTCATCCAAACAAACTGACTTTCAGCAAATTGTGCTTTTTTTTAACGGAAAATACTAAACAAAGGAAATAAAACGCATTGTTGAAGGTGAAGACTTTTTAAAATTAGATTTCTGAGACAGCCACTGAAAAAACGAACGACCTCAATAATGTTGCTCTCTGAGTTCCTGCCGTCTATATATAGACCTCGGGTTTCAGTGTTTTATCTACTTAAAGGTCATGTGTGAACACGATATACCACAACCCGAAGCAGCAAAATTGAAGCAGGCTGCATGTTTTTTTTAGAAAACTGCACTCGGATTTTTAGTTTGTAAATGTAAAAACAAATCGTAGACTTTGCGCCTCTTTGTCGCAGTAGCAGAGTTCTGTTTTGTGGTTGTGTTTGAGTGAGTGGATCACATTCAGAGGGCTTTTCTGCACTTTTCATTTCTCTGTGTCTTGGAAAGTGTGGGATGTAGTGAAAGTGGAACTTGGTGTGAGTCACAGGAAGCCCGAGAATGCATCAGTAGCTCGCAACACCTGCTAAAACTGCGCAGCGAAGCGAGATTCATCGTAGGCGGTCCGTGTATCACTTATCTTTCTTCGAATCACTGCTGTGCGTGTATCTAACATCAGTAAATCTTTACACTAGAAATAGCGCCTGCTGGTTTATACCCAGTGGCTTGTGCTCCTCCCCTGAAGGCGCTGGCTCTTTCTGAGGGAAATGGATCCTCAGCCACTGGGCGACCTCTGGCCCTTCATCATATGTGAGCCAAGACAGTGAGTGCTTGCAAAACATTCGACTCTGGAGTGCATCACAGCTGAGCTTGGTCCTGCCCTCATCTACACACATAGTTGAGGAAAATGAACCTTGGCTGAGGTTCTCCTCTGTAACCCATTGCTGTACCCAAGCCCCTGCTGAGCTCAGACCTGACATGTCTCATAAACTAAATGAAAAGGTGTGTAACCTCGAGACCAGTCGCTGAAGGTAAGCATGCAGGTGCAGCAGGCGGTTAAGAAGGCAAATGGTATGTTGGCCTTCATAGCGAGAGGGTTTGAGTACAGGAACATGGATGTCTTGCTGCAGTTATACAGGGCCTTGGTGAGACCACACCTTGAGTATTGTGTGCCGTTTTGGTCGCCTTATCTGAGGAAGGATGTTCTTGCAATGGAAGGAGTTCAGCGAAGATTCACCAGGCTGATACCTGGGATGGCAGGAATGACGTATGAAGAGAGACTGGGACGATTGAGCTTGTACTCGCTGGAGTTTAGAAGAATGAGAGGGGATCTCATTGAAACTTATAAAATTCTGACAGGACTGGACAGACTAGATGCAGGGAGGATGTGCCCGATGGTCGGGGAGTCCAGAACCAGGGGTCACAGTCTAAGGATAAAGGGTAGGCCTTTTAGGACAGAAATGAGGAGGAATTTCTTCACCCAGAGAGTGGTGAACCTGTGGAATTCTCTACCACAGAAGGCAGTAGAGGCCAATACATTAAATATATTCAAGAAGGAGTTGCATATATTTCTTAAGGCTAAAGGGATCAAGGGATATGGGGAGAAGGCAGGAACAGGGTACTGAACTTGGATGATCAGCCATGATCGCATTGAATGGGGGATCAGGCTCGAGGGGCTGAATGGCCTACTCCTGCTCCTATCTTCTATGTTTCTATGCTGGGAGAATGTTTCCCTTGGCTGGGGAGTCTAGAACCAGGGGCCACAGCCTCAGGATAAAGGGTAGGCCATTCAGGACTGAGATGAGAAGAAATTTCTTCACTCAGAGGGTGGTGAATCTTTGGAATTCTCTACCCCAGAGGGCTGTGGAGGTTCAGTCATTGAGTATATTCACAACAGAAGTCGATAGATTTCTGACTAGTGAGGGCATCAAGGGATATGGCAATAGGGCCAGTGAATGGAGTTGAGGCAGAAGATCAGCCATGATCTCACTGAATGGCGGAGCAGGCTCGAAGGGCCGAATGGCCCACTCCTGCTCGTATTTCTTATGTGCTTATGAGACACTACCAAATATCCGACTGCCCTGGCTCCTGGTTATTGATCATTTTCTGGTGGCTGTGAGTTTGTATAGTCTGCAGTCCGTTTCCTTTCAATACATAGAAATATAGAAGATAGGAGCAGGAGTAGGCCATTCGGCCCCTCGAGCCTGCTCCGCCATTCAATGCGATCATGGCTGATCATCCAAATTCAATACCCTGTCCCTGCTTTCTCCCCATATCCCTTGATCCCTTTAGCCTTAAGAAATATATCCAACTCCTTCTTGAATATATTTAATGAATTGGCCTCTACTGCCTTCTGTGGTAGAGAATTCCACAGGTTCACCACTCTCTGGGTGAAGAAATACCTCCTCATTTCTGTCCTAAATGGCCTACCCCTTATCCTTAGACTGTGACCCCTGGTTCTGGACTCCCCGACCATCGGGAACATCCTTCCTGCATCTAGTCTGTCCAGTCCTGTCAGAATTTTATAAGTTTCAATGAGATCCCCTCTCATTCTTCTAAACTCCAGTGAGTATAAGCCCAATCGACCCAATCTCTCCTCATACGTCATTCCTGACATCCCAGGTATCAGCCTGGTGAATCTTTGCTGAACTCCTTCCATGGCAAGAACATCCTTCCTCAGATAAGGCGACCAAAACTGCACACACTACTCAAGGTGTGGTCTCACCAAGGCCCGGTACAACTGCAGCAAGACATCCTTGTTCCTGTACTCAAACCCTCTCACTATGAAGGCCAACATACCATTTGCCTTCTTAATCTAAACTACCTGGTCTCCTCAAAGTATTGTGTGTGTGTCATCTCTCTGATTTATGAAGTGTTTTAATAAGAAATAATGAAACACATTGATTTCCCTTTAACCACTGAGTCTGTGAGTTAGCTGGGACTATCAGTGTGTAATTGGAAATGGACATGATTATTCATAGTAATAATCTCCACCACTGACATTAGCCCTCCCCAGCTATAAGCTGCTTCTAGCCTGCCACCATTACAGAAAGAAAGAAAAAACTTGCATTTAGGACCACTGCACTTTTTGATATATATTAATGACCCGGATTTGGGAATACAGGCCATCATTTTAAAGTTTGCAGATAACACGAAACTCAGAAATGTAGTAAACAGTGAGGAGGATAGTAAGAGAGTTCAGGAGGAGGCAGACAGACTGGTAAAATGGGCAGACACGTGGCAGATGAAGTTTAACATCAGTGGTGGGTAAATTTTTGGAAACAATAATCAAGGAAAAAATTAATGGGCATTTGGAGAGGTTTAAGCTAATTAAGGAGAGCCAACATGGGTTTGCAAAAGGGGGATCATGTTTGACTAATCTAATTGAATTTTTTGATGAACTAACAGAGAGGATTGATGAAGGGAATGCAATGGATGTTGTCGACATGGATTTTAGGAAGGCGTTTGACAAAGTACCACATAGAAGGCTGGTTAACAAAATTGAGGCTCATGGAATAGGTGGGTCAGTGGCAGCTTGGATAAGGAATTGGCTTAAGGACAGAAAACAGCGAGTTGTTTTTCAGACTGGAGAATGGTAGACAGTGGTGTTCCCCAAGGGTCAGTGCTGGGTCCACTGCTTTTGTTGATATATATAGATAAAGGATATTGGAATACAGAGTAGAATTTCTAAATTTGCCGATAACACTAAACTTGGGGGTGTGGCAAACAGTGATGATGATATCAATCGACTGCAACAGGACATAGAAAAGCTAGCAGAATGGGCAGACAAGTGGCAGATGGAATTTAATACAGGGAATGTATTTTGGCAGAAGGAACAGGGAGAGGCTGTGGTAAACCACTGTTATAGTTATCACTGTATATTGTTCTCACTGTTCTCACTGTCACATCACTACACGAGGTCGCCTCTTGTCGCACTGTTATACCTGGGCTGACCACCTCCGACTCCGCCCATTACCTGCCCAGGTATAAAGGTAGCTGACTGGCTAGTATTCCTCCCTGTTGGATCGGATCACCCACGAGGGTGGGCTCTGTTATTTAGCCAATAAAAACCTTCAGTTACGTTCTTAACTCGTCGCCTTTTATTGGACTAATTGATAGGCATATCAATTTTATTGGCTAAATTTTAAAGATGTCTGATAATGAACAGCAACAGCAAGGAGCTCACCCAGCAGCACAGCAACAGCAGCCTCCAGACAACGGGCCACACCAGCCGGCTTGGCTGCAAGCCTTGAAACCACCATACCTGGATCTAAACCCACAGGCACCAAACGCAGCCCTCAACTTCAAACACTGGCTGGACTGCTTCGAATCCTACCTGGAAGAATCCGGCGCCCCGCAGAGATCCAAACTAAGACTTCTGAACGCCCAAGCGAGCCCGAGAGTATACGCACTCATACAGGACACGACTACGTACGAGGCCGCTATCAACCTACTGAAACAGCAGTACCGCAGCCCGGTAAATTACATGTACACCAGGCACCTCCTAAGATCCCGCCCGCAACAGCCAGGAGAGTCTGTAGCTGAATTTTTACGGGCGCTAAGAGCACTCGGCAGGAACTGTGACTTTAAAGCGGTGACGGCTGTTGAAAATACGGAAGATAATATCCGCGATGCCTTTGTGAAAGGCCTACGGTCCGACTACTCACGGCAAAGACTGCTTGAAGCTAAAGACCTCGACCTGGACAAAGCTGAAGCCCTCGCTCTCTCCCTGGAGGTGGCCCATCAGGACCAGGAGGCGTTTTCCAGGTACTGCTCGCGACCCTGGGACTCGGGCCCGACCCCTACCGCAATACCCTTCGCAGCGCCGCCCCCGGGACCTACCTCAGCGTCGGCGTCCCGGACCCGACCGGGCCCGCCACCCCCGGTACCGGCTCCGACATCGGGCACCCGCGATCGGGCCGCCGGCTGCTTCTTTTGCGGCCAGGAGAAGCACCCGAGGTCGCGCTGCCCAGCCAGGAACTCTACCTGCACAACCTGCAGGAAGAAAGGCCATTTCTCTAAGGCCTGCAGGAGCGGATCTTCAGAGGCCAGCAGTGCCTCATGCGAACTGTGGGGGCGGCCATCTTCTTTCACGGCAACTGAGGCCAGTATCCCCACACGTGAGTCATGGGGGCGGCCATCTTTGATCAAGGCAACCGACCCCAATAGTGCCTCATGTGAGTTATGGGGGCAGCCATCTTCTCCGCCATTTTGTCCTACCTCGTGGGAGACGCCATTTTACACACCACGCCCGACTGCCACCGGGCCCCCGGACCCGACGACCGCCTCGCCCGCAGACGACAACGACTCGCTTACCTACACGCTAGCCTCCGTCACTCTGGATCAAGCCCGCCCACACCACCTGTCCAAGTCGATGATGGACATCAAAGTAAACGGCCACGCCATGACCTGCCTGTTCGACAGCGGAAGCACGGAGAGCTTCATCCACCCAGACACGGTGAGCCACTACTCCCTCCCTGTCCTGCCAACGCGCAACCGAATCTCGATGGCATCGAGGTCCCACGCCACGGACATTAGCGGCTACTGTGCTGTGACCTTGTCGGTTAAGGGTACAGAGTATAAAAACTTTAAACTCCTCGTCCTCCCCCAGCTCTGCGCTGCCGTCCTACTAGGGCTGGACTTCCAATCCCACCTCCAAAGTGTAACCCTAGCATACGGTGGACCCCTCCCCCCACTCACAGTCGACAACCAGCGAAGGTTAAACCGCCCACCGCGTAACACCTGCAGCCTATCCACCCTCAAGGTGCCGCCACCTTCCCTGTTCGCTAACCTCACCCCCGACTGCAAACCCGTCGCTACCAAGAGCAGGCGGTACAGCGCTGGGGACAGAGCTTTCATTAGCTCTGAGGTGCAGCGTCTCCTGAAGGAGGGCATCATCGAGGGGAGCAACAGCCCCTGGCGTGCCCAGGTCGTGGTCGTTAAGACCGGCGATAAAAATCGCCTGGTCATCGACTACAGCCAGACCATAAACAGATACACCCAGCTGGACGCATACCCCCTTCCCCGCATATCTGACATGGTCAATCAGATTGCACAATACCGCGTATTCTCGACCATCGACCTTAAGTCGGCCTACCACCAACTCCCTATCCACCCCGAGGACCGCCAGTACACCGCCTTCGAGGCGAATGGGCGCCTATACCACTTCCTTAGGGTCCCCTTCGGTGTCACCAACGGGGTCTCGGTCTTCCAAAGGGAGATGGACCGGATGGTTGACCAGAACGGACTGCAGGCCACATTCCCCTACCTAGATAACGTCACCATCTGCGGCCGCGACCGGCAGGACCACGACGTGAATCTGGAGAAATTCCTCCGTACGGCCCAACGGCTGAACCTCACCTACAATAAGGAGAAATGCGTGTTTAACACAGCGCGCCTTGCCATCCTTGGCTGTGTAGTAGAGAACGGAGTCATCGGCCCCGACCCCGAAAGAATGCGCCCCCTCATGGAGCTACCCCTCCCCCACTGTCCAAAAGCACTTAGGAGAACCCTGGGGCTTTTCGCCTACTATGCCCAATGGGTACCCAATTATGCGGACAAAGCCAGACCCCTCCTGAAAACCACATCCTTCCCCCTCACGGAAGAGGCGTGCGCGGCCTTCTCCCTCATTAAGGGAGACATAGCCAAGGCCACAATGCACGCAGTGGATGAGTCAATCCCCTTCCAAGTGGAGAGCGATGCATCCGACTTCGCCCTAGCCGCTACCCTTAACCAGGAGGGTAGGCCGGTAGCCTTCTTCTCAAGGACCCTACAGGGCCCCGAGACCCGACACTCGTCGGTCGAGAAGGAAGCCCAGGCAATTGTGGAGGCAGTACGGCGCTGGAGGCACTACTTGGCAGGCAAACGATTTACCCTCCTCACCGACCAACGCTCGGTTGCCTTCATGTTTAATAACAAGCTGAGGGGCAAGATCAAGAACGACAAAATCTTGAGGTGGAGAATCGAGCTTTCCACCTATGATTATGAGATCTTGTACCGGCCCGGTAAACTGAACGACCCCCCTGATGCTCTTTCACGCATTACATGCGCCAGCGCGCAAAGTGATAGACTTCAGACCCTCCACAATGACCTCTGCCACCCCGGAGTCACCAGACTCTACCATTTCATTAAGGCCCGCAACCTGCCATACTCCATCGAGGAGGTCAGGACCATGACCAGGAACTGCCAGATCTGTGCTGAGTGCAAACCGCACTTCTATAAGCCGGACAGAGCAAGCCTGATCAAGGCCACCCGCCCCTTCGAGCGTCTGAGCATCGACTTCAAGGGGCCCCTACCGTCATCCGACCGTAATGTGTACTTCCTCAACATCGTTGATGAGTACTCCCGTTTCCCCTTTGCCTTCCCCTGCCCAGACATGACCAGTAACACGGTCATTAAATGCCTGAACAAACTCTTCGCCTTGTTCGGGTTCCCGAACTATATACATAGTGACCGGGGCGCCTCCTTCATGAGCGAGGAACTCCGTCAGTTCCTATTGGAGAGGGGTATTGCAGCAAGCAGGACCACCAGCTACAACCCCCGAGGGAACGGCCAGGTGGAAAGAGAGAACGCGACGGTATGGAAGGCCACCCTCTTAGCCTTAAAGTCTAAGGGCCTCCCAACCTCCCGCTGGCAAGAGGTCCTCCCGATTGCGCTGCACTCCATCCGGTCACTACTTTGCACTGCCATTAACACCACCCCCCATGCCCGAATGTTTGTCTTCCCCAGGAAGTCGACTACGGGAACCACCCTACCAACCTGGCTGACCTCTCCGGGACCCGTCTTGCTGCGAAAGCACGTGAGGGCCCATAAAACGGACCCCCTGGTCGAGAAGGTGAACCTCCTGCACGCCAACCCCCAGTACGCCTATGTGGCTTACCCAGACGGACGGGAGGACACTGTCTCCTTACGAGACCTCGCACCCTCACCCCCCCCTCCCAACCCCCCGAGTCCAGCCGAGGTAGACGGCATGCCGGAACCCCACGAGCCTTTGCCGACTACGCAGACACCAGCTTTAACACCGGATAATGTAACACCGCCGCTGCGACGATCGGAGAGGCTAACGAAGCCTCCAGACAGACTGACATACCAGAGCTGGTAATACACTTCACCCCGCCGGACTCTAATCTAAACAAGGGGTGAATGTGGTAAACCACTGTTATAGTTATCACTGTATATTGTTCTCACTGTTCTCACTGTCACATCACTACACGAGGTCGCCTCTTGTCGCACTGTTATACCTGGGCTGACCACCTCCGACTCCGCCCATTACCTGCCCAGGTATAAAGGTAGCTGACTGGCTAGTATTCCTCCCTGTTGGATCGGATCACCCACGAGGGTGGGCTCTGTTATTTAGCCAATAAAAACCTTCAGTTACGTTCTTAACTCGTCGCCTTTTATTGGACTAATTGATAGGCATATCAGAGGCAATATACACTTAATGGCACAGTTTTAAAGAGTGTGCAGGGACAGAGGGACCCGGGAGTTAATGTGCATAGGTCCCTGAAGGTGGCGGGACATATTGAGAGAGTGGTTAACAAAGCCTATGGGATCTTGGGCTTCATAAATAGAGGTATTGAGTACAAAAGTAGAGAAGTTATGCTGAACGTTTATTAAAGCACTGGTTAGGCCACAACTGGAGTATTGCATCCAGTTCTGGTCACCACACTTTAGGAAGGATGTGAAGGTCCTTGAGAGGGTGCAGAGGAGATTTACCAGAATGGTTCCGGGGATGGGGGATCTTAGTTACAAGGACAGGTTGGAGAAGCTGGATTTGTTTTCATTAGAGCAAAGGAGGTTGAGGGGTGATTTGATAGAGGTGTACAAGATTATGACTGGTTTGGATAGGCTAGACGGGGAAAGGCTGTTCCCACTAGTTGATGATTGATGCACTATCAACAACACCAAAGACTACGAGTTGAACTTATACGAAGTAGGCTTTTATTGACTAAGAACTGGAGCATGCCTCTGCTAGTGGATCCATCCTAAGAGCTCCCGGGGGAAGGGTGGTGAGTCACCTTTATACCCGGGCTTAGGGGTGGAGCCAGGGGCGAAGGCATGCCCGGACTTGTACAGAGTTAACAGTGGTTTATCACACAGACAAGTACAGAGTTAACAGTGGTTTACCACATTCACCCCTCGTTTAAAAAAGAGTCCGGCGGGGTGAAGTGTTTCAAAAGTTCGTACACGAAAGTCTCTCCGGGGGGTCTTGTCTGCCGTAATGATCTTCGTGGTGCCGGTTGCGGCGGTGCTTTGCCCGCGGCCGCTTCTCGCGTGGGACGGCGCACTGGCGTGTCGTCCTCTCGGGGTAGGGATGGCACCGGCATGTCGTCAGTTCGTGGTAGACACCCCAGTGGTGCGTCGTGGGTAGTGGTGGTGGGTGGAGGTAGTGGATGGTGATCGATGGTGTTTCGGGTGGTACCTGAGGGTGCGAGGTCTCGAATTGAGACTGTGTCCTCCCGCCCGTCAGGATACACCACGTAGGCGTACTGTGGGTTGGCGTGGAGGAGGTGAACCTTTTCGACCAGGGGGTCCGTCTTATGGATCCTCACGTGTTTCCTGAGCAGGACGGGTCCCGGAGACGTCAGCCATGGCGGTAGTGATGTCCCCGAGGTGGATTTCCTGGGGAAGACAAACATCTTCTCGTGAGGGGTGGCGTTTGTGGCAGTACAGAGCAGTGATCGTATGGAGTGGAGCGCATTGGGGAGGACATCTTGCCAGCGGGAGATTGGGAGGCCCTTGGATTTTAGGGCGAGCATGGCGGTCTTCCACACCGTTGCGTTCTCCCTCTCTACCTGTCCGTTACCCCGGGGGTTGTAGCTGGTAGTCCTGCTCGTGGCTATGCCCTTCTCGAGCAGGTACTGGCGCAACTCGTCGCTCATGAACGATGAGCCCCTGTCGCTGTGGATGTAATTGGGGAAGCCAAATATGGCGAACAGGTCGTTGAGGCACCTGATGACTGTGGCGCTGGTCATGTCCGGGCAGGGGATGGCGAAGGGGAAACGGGAGTACTCGTCAATAATATTGAGGAAGTACGTGTTGCGGTCAGAGGAGGGAAGGGGCCCCTTGAAATCGACGCTGAGACGTTCGAAGGGGCGGGTGGCTTTAATCAGGTGTGCCCTGTCTGGCCTATAAAAATGCGGTTTGCATTCGGCGCAGACCTGGCAGTTCCTGGTCATGGTCCTGACCTCCTCGATGGAGTAAGGCAGGTTGCGAGCTTTAATAAAGTGGAAGAACCTGGTGACCCCCGGGTGGCAGAGATCATTGTGGAGGGTCCGTAGCCTATCGACTTGTGCGTTGGCACATGTCCCACGGGATAGGGCGTCTGGGGGCTCATTAAGTTTCCCGGGCCGGTATAAGATATCGTAGTTGTAGGTGGATAACTCGATCCTCCACCGCAATATCTTTTCATTTTTGATTTTCCCCCTTTGTGTGTTGTTAAACATAAATGCTACTGACCGTTGGTCAGTGAGCAGGGTGAAACGTTTACCGGCCAGGTAATGCCTCCAGTGCCGTACAGCCTCCACTATCGCCTGGGCCTCCTTCTCGACTGAGGAGTGTCGAATTTCGGGGCCCTGGAGGGTCCGTGAAAAGAAGGCCACGGGTCACCCCGCCTGGTTAAGGGTTGCGGCTAGGGCGAAGTCGGATGCATCGCTCTCCACTTGGAAAGGGATGGACTCATCCACTGCGTGCATTGTGGCCTTCGCAATGTCCTCTTTTATGAGGGTGAAGGCCGCACGGGCCTCTGCCGTCAGGGGGAAGGAGGTTGACTTGATGAGGGGCCGGGCTTTGTCCGCATAGTTGGGCACCCACTGGGCGTAGTAAGAGAAGAACTCTAGGCATCTCTTCAGGGCTTTTAGGCAGTGGGGGAGGGGTAGTTCCAGGAGGGGGCGCATTCAGTCGGGGTCGGGGCCGATGACTCCGTTTTCCACCACGCAGCCAAGAATAGCGAGGCGCGCGGTGCGGAACATACATTTTTCTCTGTTGTATGTCAGATTCAGCCGTTGGGCCGTACGGAGGAATTTTTCTAGGTTGGCGTTGTGGTCCTGCCGGTCATGGCCGCAGATGGTGACGTTGTCTAGATAGGGGAAGGTGGCCTGCAGCGCGTTCTGGTCAACCATCCGGTCCATCTCCCTTTGGAAGACCGAGACCCCGTTGGTGACGCCGAAGGGGACTCGGAGGAAGTGGTAGAGGCGACCGTCAGCCTCGAAGGCCGTGTACTGGCGGTCCTCAGGCCTGATGGGGAGCTGGTGGTATGCCGACTTCAGATCAATCGTCGAGAATACCCGGTATTGTGCTATCTGGTTGACCATGTCAGATATGCGGGGAAGTGGGTATGCGTCTAATTGCGTGTATCGATTGATCGTCTGGCTGTAATCAATAACCAGGCGCTGTTTTTCGCCGGTCTTTACTACCACCTCTTGGGCTCGCCATGGGCTGGTGCTGCCCTCGATAATCCCTTCCCTCAGGAGTCTTTCTACTTCTGATTTAGTAAAGCTCCTATCCCCGGCACTGTACCGCCTGCTTTTAGTAGCAATTGGCTTGCAGTCTTTGGCGAGGTTAGCGAACAACGGGGGGGGTTTGACCTTCAGGGTGAACAGGCTGCATACTTTGCGCGGCGCCGTGTTTAAATTCTGCCGGCTGCAGACTGTAAGTGGGGGCAGGGGCCCGCCATATGCCATCGTGACGCTCTCCAGATGGCACTGGAAGTCTAATCCTAGCAGTACGGGAGCGCAGAGCTGTGGCAGGACGAGGAATTTAAAATCTCTGTACTCCACACCGTTCACTGTCAGAGTCGCTACACAGTAGCCGCCGACGTCCGCCGTATGGGACTTTGAGGCCATAAAGACCTGGTGGCGTGTGTGCATAACCGATAGGGAGTAGCGTCGCACCGTGTCGGGGTGGATGAAGCTCTCCGTGCTTCCGCAGTCGAAAAGGCAATTTGTGGCATGGCCATTTACCTTTACGTTCATCATGGACCTGGCTAGTTGATGGGGCCTAGATTGGTCCAGGGTGATGGAGGCCATCGTCGAGGTCGGTGGGTCACGGTAGTATTCGCCCGCGCCGGGGGCCTGGTCCCGAAATGGTGTCCAAGATGGCGGCTCCCCCTCGGCTGGTGGTGCCCAAAATGGCGGCCTGCACGGCTCACACGTGGTTGGTGGGGTCCAAAATGGTGGCCTGTACGGTTCACACGCGGCGCTGCTGGAATTGGGGGTCGATTTCGCCCTGCACACTCTCGCGTAGTGGCCTTTCTTGCTGCATTTGGAGCAGGTCGCGTCCTTTGCTGGGCATTGCTGTCTGGGGTGCTTGGCCTGGCCGCAGAAATAGCATTTCTGGCCTCTGGTCATTGCAGCTGTAGTTGGGCTGCTGGCAGCTTGTGGCCTTCCCGGGTCCCAAGATGACTGCTCCCGTGACATCCACGTGGCCATCCGGTCAGGGGGGTAGGCGTCCATGTTCTGGAGGGCCACGTCTAACGAGTTAGCGAGGGCCACCGTCTTCTGCAGGTCGAGCCCCCTCTGTTCCAGCAGCCTCTGCCGAGTATAGTTGGACCTGATGCCGGCTACGTAGGCGTCTTGGATCAGGTCTTCCATGCATTCCTTGGCCGTCACTGCTTTGCAATTACAGTCCCAGCCGAGGACTCTCAGTGCCAGTAAATATTCGGCGCCCGATTCCCCGGGGCGCTGTTTTCGGGTAGCCAGGAGGTGTCTGGCGTAGACCTCGTTAACAGGCCTCACGTATTGTTCCTTTAGCGTCGCGATGGCGGCCGCGTAAGTTGTGGCGTCTCGGATGATCGAGTAGACTCGGTGGCTCACCCGTGAGTTCAAGACAAGTCGTTTCGCGTCATCTGTAGTGACGGTAGTGCTGGAGGCCTCCAGGAAGGCTTCGAAACAGCTCAGCCAGTGTTCAAAGTTATTGGCTGCATCTGCTGCTTGAGGATCCAGGTCTAAACGTTCCGGCTTCAAGATTTGTTCCATGTCGAAAATTAGTCAATAAAATTGATGCACTATCAACAACACCAAAGACTACGAGTTGAACTTATACGAAGTAGGCTTTTATTGACTAAGAACTGGAGCATGCCTCTGCTAGTGGATCCATCCTAAGAGCTCCCGGGGGAAGGGTGGTGAGTCACCTTTATACCCGGGCTTAGGGGTGGAGCCAGGGGCGAAGACATGCCCGGACTTGTACAGAGTTAACAGTGGTTTACCACACAGACAAGTACAGAGTTAACAGTGGTTTACCACAATGGTACAAGGACTATGGAATACAGATTTAAGGTTTTGGGCAAGAGATACAGGGGGATGTGTGGGAAAACCTTTTTACACAGCGAGTGGTGACGATCTGGAATTCGCTGCCGACGGAAGTGGTGGAAGCAGAGACACTCGATGTTTTCAAGGGGAGACTGGATAGGCACTTGGGGGAAATAAATTTGCAGGGCTACGGGGATAGAGCGGGGGAATGGGACTGACTGGATTGTTCTACAGAGAGCCGGCACGGACTCAATGGGCTGAATGGCCTCTTTCTGTGCCGTTATGACTCTATGGGCTGGATTTTCATTGGGCCGTGGAGGCGGGATTGGAGGCGTGCGGGGGGTTAAAATCCCGAAATCGGGGGTCCCGACCCCATCCCGCACCCAAACCCGCCTCCATGCCAGTTTCAAAGGAGGCGGGTACCTGCCCCGCACTGGGACCCACCTCCCCGAGGCGGGAAGGGGATTAGTGCCAATTAACTGCCTGTTAACAGGAATTAACAGGCAGTTTTTAGCCTAATCGCTATTTTCATTGTTGAAATGTGGGATTCCCGACGGCTCCAAACCACGCCAAGTTAGCGAGGCGGGCCGTCGGGATGAAGGGCTTGGAGGGGTCGAGATGTCCGGTGTTCAGGTGAGTGATGGGTGCATGAGTGCAGAGGTAGGTATGTTTGGTCTGTATAAAGTGTTTAAAGAAGTTCTACTAACCTTTACTTACCTTTACAGCCTTCCTTCCTTCAGGTCTCGGGAGTCCCTCATCTCACCGGCACAGAAAGCAGAATGGCCGTGAGCTGTCAAAATCTGCAGCATCTGCTTTCTGTTCCGGGGAGATCTCTAAATCATCCTGAGAGGAAGGAATTAACCTGGAGTACAGATTGTCTGACAGCTTCAAACAGCTGTCAAACGCTGATATTTCATCTGTCAAAAGGTCTTGACAAATGAAATTTCAATCTCTGACGTCACCGGTTGCCGGGTGGCCCTTAATTGGCCGGCTGAGCCCGCTGGGCGGGCCCAACAAGATCAATCAAGTCTAAATCACGTGGGTTGGCTAGAACTCGATGGAGGCGGGACTACAACCCCAAAAGTTGTAGTCCCGCCTCCTACCCGCCTCCTCAATGAAAATCCAGCCCTATGACTCTATGAGAAGTATGAAGTGATACATTTTGGAAGGAAGAATGAGGAGAGGCAATATAAACTAAAGGGTACAATTTTAAAGGGGGTGCAGGAACAGAGAGACCTGGGGGTATGTAAACAAATCTTTGAAGGTGGCAGCACAAGTTGAGAAGGTATTTAAAAAGCATTCGGGATCCTGGGCTTTATAAATACAGGCATATAATACAAAAGCAAGGAAGTGATGCTAAACCCTTATACAACACTGGTGAGGCCCCAGCTGGAGTATTGTGTCCAATTCTGAGCACTGCACTTTAGGAAGGATGTCAAGGCCTTGGAGAGGGTGCAGAGGAGATTTACTAGAATGGTTCCAGGGATGAGGGACTTCAGTTATCTGGAGAAGCTGGGGTTGTTCTCCTTAGAACAGGGAAGATTAAGGGGAGAATTAATAGATGATCAAAATAATGAGGGGTTTTGATAGAGTAGATAGGGAGAAACTGTTTCCAGTGGCAGGAGGGTCAGTAACCAGAGGACACAGATTGAAGATAATCGGCAAAAATCCAGGAGGGAGATGAGGAGAATTTTTTTTACGCAGCAAGTTGTTATTATCTAGAATGCACTGCCTGAAAGGGCGGTGGAAGCAGGTTCAATAGTAACTTTCAAAAGGGAATTGGATAAATACTTGAAAAGGAGAAATTTACTGGGTTATGGGGAAAGAGCAGGGGAGTGGGACTAATTGGAGAGCTCTTTCAAAGAGCTGGCACAGACACGATGGGCCGAATGGCCCCCTTCTGTGCTGTAAGGTTGCATGCGCTAAAAATTCCAGTATGCTGGAGTCCTTTGGTAACAGTGCCAGCCACGGCTGACGGCTGCCCGCCGAGAGAGCGTCGGCAGCACCAGTATTAATGCTGCCTGCTAATTAACATCAGCGTTGTGTTGATTTTGTGGTGTAACGTGCTCTTTCCAGCACTAATCTCAGCAGGAGGCTGAAGGTCGCGTCTGTCTCCCGCTTGCAGTGAAGAACGGTGAAGAAAGGGGCAAACCTGTAGGCCAGGTACGGCTCTTCTCGATCTTCCTGGCTGCAATGCTCCATCTCACCCTCAGTGAGCTCCCTGCTGGAGTGGAGCTAATTTACAGAACAAACGGGAAACTGTTCAACCTCCGTCACCTCGAGTCCAGATCCATGGTCGTCCCATCCTCTGTCGTCGAATTACAGTATGCAGACGACGCTTGCGTCTGCGCTCACTCGGAGATCGAACTCCAAACCATCGTCAACACCTTCACCGAAGCGTACGAGAGCATGGGCCTTACACTAAACATCTGTAAGACAAAGGTCCTCTACCAACCTGCCCCCGCCACACAGTACTGCCCCCCGATTATCAAACTCCACGACAAGGCCTTGGACAACATGGACCACTTTCCATACCTTGGGAGCCTACTGTCAACAAGGGCAGACGTCGACGACGAAGTCCAACACCGCCTTCAGTGTGCCAGTGCAGCCTTCGGTCGCCTGAGGAGGAGAGTGTTTGAAGACCCGGACCTCAGACCTGGCACTAAGCTCATGGTTTACAGAGCAGTAGTGATACCCGCCCTCCTGTATGCTTCAGAGACATGGACCATGTACAGCAGGCACCTCAAAGCACTGGAGAGGTACCACCAATGCTGCCTCTGCAAGATCCTGCAAATCCATTGGCAGGATAGGCGCACCAATGTCAGTGTTCTTGCTCAGGCCAACATCCCCAGCATCGAAGCTTTGACCACGCTCGATCAGCTCCGATGGACGGGTCACATTGTCCACATGCCCGATACGAGACTCCCAAAGCAAGCGCTCTACTCAGAGCTCCGACATGGCAAGGGAGCCCCAGGTGGGCAGAGGAAACGCTTCAAGGACACCCTCAAAGCCTCCTTGAACAAGTGCAACATCCCCACTGACACCTGGGAATCCCTGGCCCAAGACTGCACAAAGTGGAGGAGAAGGCATCCAGGAAGGCACCGAACACCTCGAGTCTCTTCGCCGGGAGCAAGCGCAAACAGCAGAAGGAGCGCATGTCAACCCAAGCACCCCACACACCCGACCCTTCAACCACCATCTGCCCCACCTGTGACAGAGACTGTAGGTCCCTCATTGGACTCATCAGTCACCCGAGAACTCATTTTTAATGTGGAAGCAAGTCATCCTCGGTTTCGAGGGACTGCCTAAGAAGAAGATTTGCCGTACTTGCTACAACAATATTACCTGCCACCGATGTTTGTTGATTTTTTAATAGTTCATGAATGAATGCATCTACATTCTCTGTAACACTAATCTTTCCCCAATGGTTGAAAGTGTTTCAATGTGTAATAATCATGCCAGCTTTTCGTGGGTCTTGCATACTTGACACAAAATATTTATTTGATAAATAATTTTGAATAATTCCGTAAAATCTTAAGCAGTCGAGTCCAGATTTTCCAGGGGTGACGTTCTGCTGACGCTAGCATAAAGATAAAATAGATCTTAACAGAGATGATCTTCAAACGAAGCAATGGGGTTCTAGTCACGCTGATGCTCTTTAGCAATTCGAGTTTTTTATTTGCTGGGAATCCGCCGAGGGATTTGCAGTTTTGTGCAGGTGTTCAGTTCTGAACTAAAAGCTTGTTCCACAAGGTTTCGCCCATTGATTGACTGACCCACAAACACTGCAGGCCTCTCGGAAAGCCGCCAGAAATTGCAACCCCCGGCCCACTGATGGGCAAAAAATGAAGAACCTCAGCAAAGGAGGCGTTTGAAGTTCCGTCATCGGTCTGAGCTGTTTTCCATTTGTCAGCCTCCATCCTCGCCTACAATCTGCCAAGTCCCGCCAGACTCCTCATGGCCGTTAGCGCTGCTGGAGCGCTTTCAGCGGCTGCACTCACGGGCGTGCTTTAGAGAGGGCGGCAAAAGGGGCAATGATATCCAAAATGGATGAGCGGCTGTCAACTCGATGTTGCACGGCGATTGACGTCACGCCCCGACTCATCGCAATACATTCAGCGAGCGCAGGTAATGGCAGCGCTGCCGACTCGCCGGAAATGGCGGCGGCGGCGGGACCTGCCGGCAGTGGGCGAAAGTGAGGCCACCACAAGTTTGTTCCCCGAATCAGCAGTAACAGCCGGCGCTAAACCCCGAATTTTTAGCCCAATGATTCTCCAGCGCCTTTCGCAACCTCGGGACATCCCAAAGTGCTTTCCAGCCAGTGGAGCAGTTTTGAAATGTACTCACTGTTGTAATGTAGGAAATGCAGCACAGCAAGCTCCCACAAACAGCAATGTGATAATGACCAGATAATCTGCTGTTTAGTGATGCTGGTTGAGTGATAAATATTGGCCAGGAAATCTCCCCTGCTCTTCTTCGAAATAATGCCATGGGATCTTTTACGTCTACCTGAGAGGGCAGACGGGGCCTTGATTTAACATCTCATCTGAAAGACGGCACCTCCGACAGTGCAGCACTCCCTCAGAACTGCACTGGGAGTGTCAGCCTAGAATTTGTGCTCACGTCTCTGGAGTGGAGCTTGAACCCACAACCTTTCGACTCAGAGGCGAGAGTGCTGCCCACTGAGCCACGGCTGAGACCACGCGGGATGTGATACCCCTTTAGGATGGCAGGCCTGCACTGGTTGCATTCTGGGATCAGTGGACACATCTTTGTGCAAGTGAAATTAGCTCTGATTGATTTCACACTGTCGGATGACTTTACCAATAGACTGAAGACGGTAAGATTTGACTTCTGATTCAAGTTAGGAGCCAGAGCCTTGGGTGGATTTTCCCCTCGAATGCAGAAACATTGAGGCTAATTCCAGCACATCGACCAAGTAAGGGCAGTTAATTCAGCACAGAGCAATGTTTTAACCTGTAACCTTCCTGCTTCCCATGGTTTCACACCACATTGTATCACTGACCCGTCACTCCTCCATTGGCAAAGCTGCTTCCTAAACCCTCAGGTTTCTCCTTTCATCCCCAACTCTTCATTTCCCTAAACAATTCTTAATTCTCAATGAAATCGAATCCCTTCAACTCTTAAATGTTGCTCCCATGCCTGGGGATACTCATCGAGGATACAAGAACAAGCTTGTTCTTTGATTAATAACTTCTCTCTCACATCCAACCGCTCTCTCTATTTTATTGATTCTACTATGGTCAGATCTCCTCTGACTTTCCTTCACATTCCTCCTAAGCTCCCACTCCCCTGTCCGACACACTCTCCCTCCTCCCTACAACCTCAGTGTGTTGCAATCAAAACTCATTGCACGGTCTTCTATTCTAACTCATTCTTTCTCAGAATCTCCCAACTGTGGAACTCCTCCCCTCCCCTAGTCTTCCCCTTCCTCCCATAATCTACAGGCTTTTAAATCAAAGCTTGCTGTCACCTGATCATTGCTTCCTGATTGATTGTGTCTTCTTTCCTACACTTTCCGAACTTGGCACCTGTGGAGTTTTGCAATTTGGGAAAAACACAGCCTTTATTTGAATCTACTCTGCCACTGACCATTGGGCACACCCTGGCTCCCTATCCTTTGGCCACTGACCATTGGGCACATCCTGGCTCCCTATCCTTTGGCCATTGACCAGTGGGCACAACCTGGCTTCCTCTCCTTTGGCCAAAACCTGGCTTCCTATCCTTTGGCCACTGACCATTGGGCACATCCTGGCTCCCTATCCTTTGGCCATTGACCAGTGGGCACAACCTGGCTTCCTATCCTTTGGCCAAAACCTGGCTTCCTATCCTTTGGCCAAAACCTGGCTTCCTATCCTTTGGCCAAAACCTGGCTTCCTATCCTTTGGCCAAAACCTGGCTTCCTATCCTTTGGCTACTGACCATTGGGCACACCCTGGCTCCCTATCCTTTAGCCATTGACCAGTGGGCACATCCTGGCTCCCTATCCTTTGGCCATTGACCAGTGGGCACACCCGGGCTCCCTATCCTTTGGCCATTGACCAGTGGGCACACCCTGGCTCCCTATCCTTTGTCCATTGACCAGTGGCCACATCCTGGCTCCCTATCCTTTGGCCATTGATCAGAGGCCACATCCTGGCTCCCTATCCTTTGGCCATTGACCAGTGGGCACATCCTGGCTCCCTATCCTTTGGCCATTGACCATTGGGTACACCCTGGCTCCCTATCCTTTAGCCATTGAACAGTGGGCACAACCTGGCTTCCTATCCTTTGGCCACAACCTGGCTTCCTATCCTTTGGCCATTGACCAGTGGGCACACCCTGGCTCCCTATCCTTTGGCCACTGAAAGTCATTAAAAAAAAAACCTGGTAGTCATCCTATAAATACAGACCAATGTCTCCTCTAGAGTTGGGGCTCATCCTGCTCCCCTGAGAGTGACATTGACTTGAACTGTCGACCCACTGCCCTGTATGCGTGAGAATTGGACTCAGTCCACTTCTGTAATTACATTGTGCAAGTCTCCAGCATGTGAGCATTTTGATTTCTTTGCTTGATATAATTGCAGGTTTAGTGTTTGACAAATGTGCCTCTCTGCTGTCACCGGTATTTAAACCATCTCAGCGTCAATGAAAGTTCAGCATGCCCAGCGTTGATTGTCTGGCCTATTGAAATGCAATGCAATAAACCTTCGCTCTTGATGATGTTTGGGCAGATGCAATGACATCATTCTACATTCCTCTTTTTCTGTCTCTGCCCTTTAAATCCTGCGTTAATGGGACTAATGATTAGTAAATAAAAAGCCGTATCACAGACCCTCCCATCTGGTGCGGGGAGATACGCAGCATGAACCTTCAGTAAAGCTGATTTTTATTTGAGTAAAAAAAACTGAGCAGAGATATGGGGGGAGTTTTAACCCACCTCGCCCGGCGGGAATGTGTCGGCCGTGGGTTAAAATAGCCGAGCAAAGACTGACCGCCCATTGCCCTCGACTCCCACATCTTCTCAGACGCTGGCCTGACTGGCCCAGTGAGCAAACCTGGCGGTGGGAGCAGGAGGTCTCCTCAGAACATAAGAAGTAGGAGCAGGAGTAG
This sequence comes from Somniosus microcephalus, assembly GCF_052327205.1. NCBI lineage: Eukaryota > Metazoa > Chordata > Chondrichthyes > Squaliformes > Somniosidae > Somniosus > Somniosus microcephalus. Next base: position 1,687,098 of record NC_140992.1, on the reverse strand, counting down.
GCCATACGGCCCCTCGGGCCTGCTCCGCCATTCAATAGGATCGTGGCTGATCCGAATCTAGACTCACGTCCACTTCCCTGCCCTCTCCCCGTAACCCCTAATTCCCTTATCTGCTAGGAAACTGTCTATCTCCGTTTTAAATTTATTTAATGTCGCAGCTTCCACAGCTCTCTGGGGTAGCAAATTCCATAGATTTACTACCCTCTGAGTGAAGAAGTTTCTCCTCATCTCAGTTTTGAAAGGGCAGCCCCTTATTCTAAGATTATGCCCCCTAGTTCTAGTCTCACCCATCAGTGGAAACATCCTCCCCGCATCCACCCGATCAAGCCCCCTCACAATCTTATATGTTTCGATAAGATCGCCTCTCATTCTTCTGAACTCCAATGAGTAGAGTCCCAACCTACTCAACCTTTCCTCATACGTCAACCCCCTCATCTCCGGAATCAACCGAGTGAACCTTCTCTGAACCGCCTCGAGAGCAAGTATATCTTTTCTTAAATATGGAAACCAAAACTGCACGCAGTATTCCAGGTGTGGCCTCACCAATACCCTGTATAACTGCAGCAAGACTTCCCTGTTTTTATACTCCATCCCCCTTGCAATAAAAGCCAAGATTCCATTGGCCTTCCTGATCACCTGCTGCACCTGCATACTAACTTTTTGGCCCTGATTTTCTGACCGCCATTGGACGGCTTTTCATGCGGCCGGGGGCCGAAAATTGGTGAAAAAGCAGGTCGGGACACCCCCCGCCTGATTCCCCGCCCCGTCCGACTTTCGGACTGCCGTTTCCCCGCGCCCCGCTTCAGTCCCGGCGCTGGCGGGTCTGGTCGTCGGAGCACTAACAAGCAATTATCAGCTTGTTGAAGTTGATTTTCCCGTGCCGTTGCGACTTTGGGGCTTTCCCCACCTGAAACCCGCCTGCGGGGAACCCCACTGCTGAGAGCTGGCATGAAGCTTGCTAGCTGTCAGCTGCAGGTAAGGAGAAGCTGCGATTTAAAGGGACAGCACTTGTATGTTGAAGGACCTTGTTGTTGCAGATTTGAGGCTACTTCTTCAAGGCTTAGGCACAGCTGTGGAAGGTTGGAGCCTCACACACTTCTCCAATGTGATCTCCTGGGAAGCCCCTCTCGCCACCCTCCCTCAGCGGAGGCATCTGCGAGAAGCGTGGGACGCCTTTTTTTCCTTCCCTTCTTGCCATTAGAGGATCTCCAGCAGCAGAGGCGGCAGCAACAGAACCAGGAACAGCAGGATGAGCACCAGGAGCACCAGGCTGCTGCTCACTCACCTGAAGCTGCACAGGCCAGAAGGGGCCAGTGCTTGGAAGTGGCTTGAGAGCACCTTGCTGCGCTTTAGGGGGCCATGGGGACCCGTTTCTGCACTGGCAGTCCTACTCAGAAGGACTTCCATGAGGATCTGGTTTCTCTGTTCAACAGATGGCCAACGCTCCTCAAGAGATGTCATTCTCTTATGAGCACTCACCATGTTCTCCGTACCCTGGCGAGTTATCTCCTGCATGGAGGTTGCCAACCTTTCCATGGTGATGCGTTCATGCGCCAATGACTCCACAAAGGCTCTGCTCATGGTCGCTATGGACTCCTCCATTCGCCCCACACTCGCAGCGACCCTGGAGACAAAACCTGCCAGAGACTCCTGCATCTGTGCATGGAGATCCATCACCTCTTCACTTGCGGATGGTCCCAGAGGCAGAGGGTCGACATGCAGCGCAGCTGAGCTGAGCTGGCAGAGTCCTGCGCCCTCCGACGAGGACTCTCCACTGCTGTCCCTGTCTCCAGAATCTGCTGAGGCTCACTTGTGAGCTGTGAAACACCAGGTGACAACACTACTCTATGTCCCGAAGGTCTCCCTGAGGTGTGAGTGTCTGCGCTGGTGCTGGGTGCGCTTACTTCTGCTGACGCTGCGCCCTCAGATGTTGGAGCTTCCTCTGAGGAGTCTGGCTGCACAGCCTCTTCCTCCTCCACAGTGAGGACGGGGGTTCTGGATGGTACTGTGGGGGAGTAAAGGAAGGCGATAGAGATGTAATGCCAAGGTTCTTCTGGTGACTCCCAGCGAGTTGGCATCTGCTGACACCTGCATCCATGCAGCATTGGTCTCAGTGGGAGGCCTCTTCCTCCCTGACCTAGGGAAGAGGAACTCCCTGTGGGCCCTAACCCCATCCAATAATGCCTGCAGTGAAGCCTCATCGAATTTGGAGGCAGCTCGAGGTCTGGCACTGCCCACAGCTGCTGCAGGCTCCTCTGCCATCCTGTGTGGTTCGTTTGGAAGCCTTCAGAGGATGCAGTGCTTGCTATGGACCTTGAAAGCGCCACGAATGATGACATCATACTGTGGGGATTTCTGACTCGAATTGGACAATTAGCAAGGCTTCCCACATGTTGGGAATTAATTGGCCACTTGAGGGAAAATTGCGTGGAGCTGGCTGACACTTTTTTATGTGTGTCAGAAACCCCACATTCGGGGAAACCCGACCATTCCCCACGCAAGCCGAAAATCGGGGCCTTTGTGTTTCATGCACCAGGACCCCCAGATCCCTTTGTACTGTAGCACTTTGCAGTTTCTCTCCATTTAGATAATAACGTGCTCTTTGATTTTTTCTGCCAAAGTGCATAACCTCACACTTTCCAATATTATATTCCATCTGCCAAATCTCTGCCCACTCACTTAGCCTGTCTATGTCCTTTTGCAGGTTTTTTATGTCCTCCTCACTCTCTGCTTTCCCTCCCATCTTTGTATCGTCGGCAAACTTGGATATGTTGCACTCGGTCCCTTCCTCCAAATCGTTAATATAGATTGTAAAGAGTTGGGGTCCCAGTACTGACCCCTGCGGAACACCACTAGTTACTGATTGCCAGCCCGAGAATTAACCATTTATCCCAACTCTTTGTTTTCTGTTAGATAGCCAATCTTCCACCCATGCCAGTATATTACCCCCAATCCTGTGATTTTTTATTTTGATCCGTAATCTTTTGTGTGGAACCTTGTCAAATGCCTTTTGGAAGTCCAAATACACTACATCCACTGGTTCCCCTTTATCCACCCTGTATGTTACGTCCTCAAAGAATTCGAGCAAATTTGTCAAACATGACTTCCCCTTCATTAAACCATGCTGACTCTGTTCTATTAAATTATGTTTACCCAAATGCTCTATTACTGTTTCCTTAAAAATGGACTCCAACATTTTGCCAACCACAGATGTTAGGCTAACTGGTCTATAGTTTCCAGCTTTTTGTCTACTTCCCTTCTTAAATAAGGGTGTTACATTAGCAGTTTTCCAATCTGCCGGGACCTTTCCTGAGTCCAGGGAGTTTTGGAAAATAATCACCAATGCATCCACAATCCCTACCGCCACTTCTCTCAAGACCCTAGGATGTAGGCCATCAGGTCCGGGGGATTTATCCACCTTAAGTCCCATTATTTTACCGAGTACCTGGTCTGGCCTATATGTGACTCCAGACTCACAGCAATGTGGTTGACTCTTAACTGCCCCTGAAATGGCCTAGCAAGTATTCCTCCATGTTGAACATCACTTGGAAAAAGCATTGAGAGTAGAAAGGGCACAGAATGTACTCTGGGTGGGGGACTTCAATGTCCATCAACAAGAGTGGCTCAGCATCACCACTACTGACCGAGCTGGCCGAGTCCTCAAGGACATAACTGCCAGTCTGGGCCTGCGGCAAGTGGTGAGAGAACCAACATGAGGGAAAAACCTACTTGACCTTGTCCTCACCAATCTACCTGAACTGTGGCATTTTGTAATCTCTCTCCATTTAAATAATAGTTTGCTTTTTTATTTTTCCTGCCAAAGTGGATAACCTCGCACTTTCCCACATTATACTCCATCTGCCAAATGTTTGCCCACTCACCTAGCCTGTCTATATCCCTTCGCAGATTCTTTGAGTCCTCTGCACAACTTGCTTTCCCGCCCATCTTTGTATCATCTGCAAACTTGGCTACATTACACTCGATCCCTTCATCCAAGTCATTAATGTAGATTGTAAATAGTTGGGGCCCCAGCACCGATCCTTGTGGCACCGCACTAGCTACTGTTTGCCAACCAGAAAATTACCCATTTATTCCGGCTCTCTACTTTCTGTTAGTTAGCCAATTCTCTATCCATGCTAATATATTACCCCCAACTCCATGAGCTCTTATCTTATGCAGTAACCTTTTATGTGGCACCTTATCAAATGCCTTCTGGAAATCCAAATACACCACATCCACCTTTGACCACCCTGCTTGTTACATCCTCAAAGAACTCCAGCAAATTTGTTAAACATGATTTCCCTTTCATAAAACCATGCTGACTCTGCTTGACTGCAGTATGTTTTTCTAAATGTCCTGCTACTGCTTCCTTAATAATGGACTCCAGCATTTTCCCAATGACAGATGTTAGGCTAACTGATCTATAGTTTCCTACTTTCTGGCTCCCTCCTTTCTTAAATAGGGATGTTACATTAACGGTTTTCCAATCTGCTGGGACCTCTCCAGAGTCCAGGGAATTTTGGTATATTGCAACTAATGCATCCACTATCTCTGCAACCACTTCTTTTAAGACCCTGGGATGCAGGCCATCTGGTCCAGGGGACTTGTCGTCTTTTAGTCCTATTATTTTACCAACTACTATTTTCTTCTGCCATGAAGACAGATACAAAATATTTGTTCAGAATTTCTGCCATTTCCCCGTTCCCTATTATTAATTCCCCAGTGACCAACGTTTACTTTAGCTACCCTCTTCCTTTCTTTATACCTTTAGAAGCTCTTACTATCTGTTTTAATGTTTCTTGCCAGTTTACTCTCATAATTCAACTTCTCTCTCTTTATTATTTTTTTAATCATCCTTTGCTGGTTTTTAAACATTTCCCAATCCTCTGGTCTCCCACCAATCTTGGCAACATTGTATGCCTTCGTTTTCAATTTGATACCATCCTTTACTTCTTTAGTTAGCCACGGATGGTGCTCCCTTCTCTTAAAATCTTTCTTTCTCACTGGAATATATTTTTGTTGAGAGTTATGAAATATTTCCTTAAATGTCCGCCACTGCATTTCAACTGTCTCACCCTTTAATTTGTTTTTCCAGTCCACTTTAGCCAGTTCTGCCCTCATGCCACTGTAATTGCCTTTGTTTAAGATCAGGACACTGGTTTGCGATACAACTTTCTCACCCTCCAACTGAATTTGAAATTCAACCATGCTATGATCACTCTTCCCTAGAGGATCCTTTACTATGACATCATTTATTAATTCTGTCTCATTACATAGTACAAGATCCAAGATAGCCTGCTCCCTGGTTGGTTCCATTACATACTGTTCTAGGAAACCATCCCGGATGCACTCTATGAGCTCCTCCTCAAGGCTACCATGGCCAATTTGATTTGTCCAATCAATATGGAGATTAAAATCACCCATGTATTACCGGACCTTTTTTACAGGCCTCCATTATTTGTTGATTTGTACTGTCCAACAGCATTGCTACTGTTCGGGGGCCTGTAGACTACGCCCACCAGAGACTTTTTCCACTTATTATTTTTTATCTCCACCCAAACCGATTCTACATCTTGATCTTCTGAGCCAATATCACTTCTCACCACTGCACTGATCCCATCTTTTACCAACAAAGCCACCCCACCTCCCTTTCCTTTCTGTCTATCCTTCCGAATTGTCAAATACCCCGGAATATTCAGTTCCCAGCCCTGATCACCTTGCAACCACGTCTCTGTAATGGCGATCAGATCATACCCATTTGTATCTATTTGTGCCGTCAACTCATCTATCTTGTTACGAATACTTTTAACTTTGTCTTTTTACCATTTCTCCTTGTTTTGGCCCCATTTTCTGTTGCACTCTTATTTTTGAACCTTCTGGCCTGGAAATTCAGTTGGTTGCGCCACCAGTTTGCGCCCAAAGAGGCCACTCAGAGGCTTTAGCGCCACTGGCCACAACCACCGCGATATTTAGCGGGGCGCTAATGGCGGCGTTAACCTGTAGCGCTGCACCGCCACCAATGACGTCCTCGGTGTGCGCAGCGCCCCGCTACCGCCCCGGACGCCATATTAGGTTGCGCCCGCCTCTTCCGCGCCGGCCGCAAATAGCGACCGGTACACAGGGGCCAACCTGTGGTGGTAGTGGCGCGAGTTAAGGTGGAGGTGCGGCCGGCCGCTTTTTCGGCGGCCGCCTGCCAGCACCTCCGTCCCCGGCCTCATACACCCCCCCCCCCGCGGCATTGCCGGCTGTTTCCCGAGAGCCCGGCACTTCTCCTTGGTGCCGGGCTCATTTGCCGGCACTCGCGAGCGGGGATCGCGCTGTTGCAGCCACCTCCCCCTTAACAGTGGGAGGAAGGCCTGCAGTACCGCTGCGTGCCGTGCCGCAGCGGGTGGCGCTGCGGCACTTTGCGCGCCGATATTCAGTTTCAGCGCCCCAAGCGGGGCGCGGGAAGCCTCGTTTAGCGGCCGGCTTCCATTTGGGGCGCAGAAACTGAATATCCCGATGGCGCAAGTGGCTCCGCGTGCAGCGGTAATTCCGGCGCCCAGGCGAGCTTGACGTCCCTAACTGAATTTTTAGCCCTTTGTCTCTTCCTGTCACACTTTGGTTATTATTTCCCCCCTCTCTATCCTGCTCTAGTGATTTCTCATTTCTCATTTCTCATTGACTTTTTAAATTCCTGCTCACCTGAATCCTCCCCCCAACTATTTAGTTTAGTGTGCCACATCCAATCATGAATGGTGGTGGACAATTAAACAACTAATGGGAGGAGGAGGCTCCATGAATATCCACATTCTCAATGATGGTGGAGCCCAGCACATGAGTGCAAAAGACAAGGCTAAAGCGTTTGCAACCATCTTCAGCCAGAAGTGTCGAGTGGCCACCTCCTAAGGTCCCCAGAATCACAGAAGACAGTCTTCAGCCAATTCGATTCACTCCACATGATATCAAGAAACGGCTGAGTGCACCGGATACAGCAAAGGCTGTGGGCCCCGACAACATCCCGGCTGTCATGCTGAAGACTTGTGCTCCAGAACTAGCCGCGCCTCTAGCCAAGTTGTTCCAGTACAGCTACAGCACTGGCATCTAACCGACAATGTGGAAAACTGCCCAGGTATGTCCTATCCACAAAAAGCAGGACAATCCAATCAGGCCAATTACTGCCCCATCAGTCTACTCTAAATCATCAGCAAAGTGATGGAAGGTGTCGTTGATAGTGCTGTCAAGCGGCATTCACCAATAACCTGCTCACTGATGCCCAGTTTGGGTTCCGCCAGGACCTCTCGGCTCCAGACCTCATTACAGCCTTGGTCCAAACATGGACAAAGGAGCTGAATTCCAGAGGTGAGGTGAGAGTGACTGCCCTTGACATCAAGGCAGCATTTGACCGAGTGTGGCATCAAGGAGCCCGAGTAAAACTGAAGTCAATGGGAATCGGGGGGAAAACGCTCCACTGACTGGAGTCATACCGAGCACAAAGGAAGATGGTTGTGATGGTTGAAGGTCAATTAACACAGCCCCAGGACATCGCTGCAGGAGTTCCTCAGGGCAGTGTCCTAGACCCAACCATCTTCAGCTGCTTCATCAATGACCTTCCCTCCATCATAAGTCAGAAGTGGGGATGTTCACTGATAATTGCATGGTGTTCAGTTCCTTTCGCAACTCCTCAGATAATGAAGCAGTCCATGCCCGAATGCAGCAAGACCTGGATACATAGATACATAGAAGATAGGAGCAGGAGTAGGCCATTCGGCCCCTCGAGCCTGCTCCACCATTCAATGAGATCATGGCTGATCATCCAAATTCAGTACCCTGTTCCTGCCTTCTCCCCATATCCCTTGAACCCTTTAGTCTTAAGAAATATATCCAACTCCTTCTTGAATATATTTAATGAATTGGCCTCAACTGCCTTCTGTGGTAAAGAATTCCACAGGTTCACCACTCTCTGGGTGAAGAAATTCCTCCTCATCTCTGTCCTAAGTGGCTTACCCCTTATCCTTAGACTGTGACCCCTGGTTCTGGACTCCCCGGCCATCGGGAACATCCTTCCTGCATTTAGTCTGTCTAGTCCTTTTAGAATTTTATAAGTTTCAATGAGATCCCTTCTCATTCTTCTAAACTCCAGTGAGTATAAGCCCAATCGACCCAATCTCTCCTCATACATCATTCCTGCCATCCCAGGTATCAGTCTGGTGAATCTTCGCTGCACTCCCTCCATGGCAAGAACATCCTTCCTCAGATAAGGCGACCAAAACTGCACACAATACTCAAGATGTGGTCTTACCAAGGCCCTGTACAACTGCAGCAAGACATCCTTGTTCCTGTACTCGAACCCTCTCGCTATGACGGCCAACATACCATTTGCCTTCTTAACCGCCTGCTGCACCTGCATGCTTACCTTCATCGACTGGTGCACAAGGACACCCAGGTCTTGTTGCACTTCCCCTTCTCCCAATCTATTGCCATTCAGATAATAATCTGCCTTCCTGTTTTTGCCATCAAAGTGGATAACCTCGCATTTAGCCACATTATACTGCATCTGCGCAATCACCCAACCTGTCCAAATCATACTGAGTTTCTCGGCATCCTCCTCACAGCACACACGCCCACCCAGCTTTGTGTCATCTGCAAACTTGGAGATATTACATCTAGTTCCCTCATCTAGATCATTATTATATATTGTGAATAGCTGGGGTCCTAGGACCGATCCCTGCGGTACCCCACGAGTCACTGCCTGCCACTCGGAAAAATACCCGTTTATTCCAACTCTTTGCTTCCTGTCTGCCAACCAGTTCTCTATCCAAGTCAGTACCTTGCCCCCAATCCCATGTACCTTAACTTTACACGCTAATCTCTTACGTGGGACTTTATCGAAAGCCTTCTGAAAGTTCAAATACACCACATCCACTGGTTCTCCCTCATCTATTCTACCAGTTACATCCTCAAAAAATTCCAGTAGATTAGTCAAGCACGATTTACCTTTTGTAAATCCATGTTGACTTTGTCAGGTCCTGTCACTGTTTTCCAAGTGCTCTGCTATTACATCTTTTATAATGGATTCTAGCATTTTCCCCACTACCAATGTTCAGGCTTACCGGTCTATAATATCCCGTTTTCTCTCTACCACCTTTTTTGAATAGTGGGTTTACATTAGCTACCCTCCAATCCATGGGAACTGTTCCAGAGTCTATAGAATTTTGGAAGATGACCAGCAATGCATCTACTATTTCTAGAGCCACTTCCTTAAGTACCCTAGGATGTAGATTATCAGGCCTTGGGGATTTATCGGCCTTCAATCCCGTCAATTTCCCTATCACTATTTCCCTACAAATACTGATTTCTTTCAGTTCCAACCCTCTCATTAGACCCTATGTTCCCCGACATCTCTGGGAGGTTATTTGTGTCCTCCTTTGTGAAGACAGAACCAAAGTATGTGTTTAATTGGTCTGCCATTTCTTTGTTCCCCATTATAAATTCCCCTGATTCTGACTGCAAGGGATCCATGCTTGACTTCACCAATCTTTTTCTCTTCACATATCTATAGAAGCTTTTACAGTCAGTTTTTATGTTCTCTGCAAGCTTACTCTCATACTCTATTTTACCCTCTTAATTAATCCCTTTGTCCTCCTTTGTTGAATCCTAAACTGATCCCAATCCTCAGGTTTGCTGCTTTTTCTGGCCAAATTATATTTCCTCTCCTTGGATCTTATGGTCATAGAGTCATAGAGTCATAGAGTTTTCCAGCACAGAAAGAGGCCCTTCGGCCCATCGTGTCTGCGCCGCCCATCCCTCCCTGTCCAGTCTAATCCCATTTTCCAGCATTTGGTCCATAGCCTTGTATGCAATGGCATTTCAAGTGCTCATCCAAATGCTTCTTGAATGTTGTGAGGGTTCCTGCCTCTACCACCCTTTCAGGCAGTGAGTTCCAGCTTCCAACCACCCTCTGGGTGAAAAAGTTCCTCCTCAAATCCCCCCTAAATCTCCTGCCCCTTACCCTGAATCTGTGCCCCCTTGTTATTGACCCCCCTACTAAGGGGAAAAGTTCCTCTTTATCTACCCTATCTATGCCCCTCATCATTTTGTACACCTCAATCAGGTCCCCCCTCAGCCTTCTTTGCTCCAAGGAAAACAACCCCAGCCTGTCCAGTCTCTCTTCATAGCTGAGGCGCTCCATCCCAGGTAACATCCTGGTGAATCTTCTCTGCACCCTCTCCAAAGCAATCACATCCTTCCTATAGTGAGGCGACCAGAACTGCACACAGTACTCCAGCTGTGGCCTCACCAGCGTTTTGTACAGCTCCATCATAACCTCCCTGCTCTTATATTCTATGCCTCGGCTAATGAAGGCAAGTATCCCATAAGCCTTTTTAACCACCTTATCTACCTGTTCCGCTGCCTTCAGGGAATTATGTACATGTACACCAAGGTCCCTCTGACCCTCTGTACTTCCTAGGGTCCTACCACTCATTGTGTATTCCCTTGCCTTATTTGTCCTTCCAAAATGCATCACCTCGCACTTTTCCGGGTTAAATTCCATTTGCCACTTTTCCGCCCATCTGACCAACCCGTTAATATTGTCCTGCAGCCTGAGGCTTTCCTCCTCGCAATTTACCACCCCACCAATTTTCGTGTCATCCGCGAACTTACTGATCATACCCTTTACATTCTCATCCAAATCATTAATGTAGATCACAAACAGCAAGGGACCCAGCACCGATCCCTGAGGTACCCCACTGGACACAGGCTTCCAGTCACAAAAGCAACCTTCGACCATCACCCTCTGCCTCCTGCCACTCAGCCAGTTTAGGATCCAACGCGCCAAGGCCCCCTGGATCCCATGGGCTCTTACCTTCTTGACCAGTCTCCTATGCGGGACCTTGTCAAAAGCTTTACTGAAGTCCATGTAAACCACATCCACAGCATTTCCCTCATCCACACACCTAGTCACCCCCTCGAAAAATTCAATCAGATTGGTCAGACATGATTTACCCTTGACAAAGCCATGCTGACTATCCCCGATTAATCCTTGCCTCTCCAAGTGGAGACTAATTTTGTCCCTCAGAATTTTTTCCAATAATTTCCCTACCACAGATGTTAGGCTCACTGGCCTGTAATTCCCTGGTTTATCCCTGCTACCCTTCTTGAATAATGGTACTACATTAGCTGTTCTCCAGTCCTCTGGTACATCCCCTGTGGCCAGAGAGGTTCTGAAAATTTGTGTCAGAGCCCCTGCAATCTCCTCCTTTGCCTCACACAACAGCCTGGGATACATCTCGTCCGGGCCTGGGGATTTATCCACTTTTTGGCCTGCTAAAACCGCTAGTACCTCCTCCCTCTCGATGCTAATATGTTCAAGTATGTCACAGTCCCCTTGCCCGACTTCTATATCTACATCGTCTTTCTCCATAGTGAACACTGAGGCAAAAAATTCATTTAAAACCCCACCTACTTCATCTGGCTCTACACACAGCTTGCCACTTTGGTCCCTAATGGGCCCTACCCTTTCCCTGGTTATCCTCTTGCCCTTAATATACTTATAAAACATCTTAGGATTTTCCTTTATTTTGCTCGCCAGTGTTATTTCATGGCCCCTCCTCGCCCTCCTAATTTCCTTTTTAAGTATGCCCCTGCACCTCCTATACTCCTCTAGGGCTTCCACCGTCTTTTGTCTTTTGTAACTGCCAAAAGCCCCCCTTTTTTTCCTAATGCATTTTTGTATATCCTTTGTCATCCAAGGTTCCCTTTGCTTGTTGGTCCCACCCTTGACCTTTACAGGATCATGTTGGTGTTGTACTCTCTCTATTTCCCTTCTGAAAGCCTCCCACTGTTTTGATGTGGATTTTCCTATAAGTAGCTGCTCCCAGTCCACTTTTGCCAGATCCTGTCTTATCTTATTAAAATCGGCCTTCCCCCAATTTAGAACCCTGATTTCCGGGCCGTCTTTGTCTTTTTCCATGACCACCTTAAATCTCACCGAATTGTGGTCACTATCGCCAAAATGCTCTCCTACAGACACTTCCACCACCTGCCCGGCTACATTCCCTAGAATTAGGTCCAGTACCGCCCCCTCTCTTGTAGGACTTTCTACATGTTGGCTCAAAAAGCTTTCCTGGATGCACTTTAAGAATTCTGCTCCCTCCAAGCCTTTCACCCTCTGACTATCCCAATTTATATTGGGGAAGTTGAAATCCCCCACTATTACTACCCTATTATTTTCACACTTTTCTGATATCTGCCTGCATATCTGTTCCTCTATCTCCCCCTGACTGTTTGGGGGCCTATAGTACACTCCCAGCAAGGTGCTTGACCCCTTTTTGTTTTTAAGTTCTACCCATATGGCCTCATTAGAGGAACCCGCTAATATATCATCCCTCCTTACAGCAGTAATAGACTCCTTAATTAATATTGCAACACCCCCTCCCCTTTTACACCCCCCTCTGTCTCGCCTGAAGATTCTATACCCCGGAATATTGAGCTGCCAGTCCTGACCCTCCCTCAACCATGTTTCCGTGATAGCAACAATATCGTACTCCCATGTGTTCAACAACAACTTCAGTTCATCCACCTTATTTGCAAGACTCCTTGCATTAAAATAAATGCCTTCCAGCCCTGCCATATTCCCTTTTGCCTTCACATCTTTGCTCTGCCTTCCCTGCTGACTTGTTTTTTCCTCCTTATTTGGCTGTACATCACCCCCTACTATAGCTCCACTCTGTATCCCATCCCCCTGCCGAATTAGTTTAAACCCCCCCCAGCAGTGCTAGCAAACCTCCCCGCAAGGATATTGGTTCCCCTCTGGTTCAGGTGTAAACCGTCCGACTTGTACAAGTCCCACCTTTCCCAGAAGCAGACCCAGTGATCCAGGAAACTAAAGCCCTCCCTCCTGCACCATCCCTTTAGCCACGCATTCATCTGTTCTATCTTCCTATTCCTATACTCACTAGCACGTGGCACCGGGAGTAATCCAGAGATTACAACCTTTGAGGTCCTGCTCCTTAATCTTGCCCCTAGCTCCCTAAATTCTTGCTGCAGGACCTCATCCCTCTTTTTACCTATGTCGTTGGTACCAATGTGGACCACGACCTCTGGCTGTTCACCCTCCCCCTCCAGAATGCCCTGCAGCCGCTCAGTGACATCCTTGACCCTGGCACCAGGGAGGCAACAAACCATCCTGGATTCACGTCTACGGCCACAGAAACGCCTATCTGTTCCCCTTACTATAGAATCCCCTACGACTATTGCTCTCCCACTCTTTTTCCTCCCCTCCTGGGCAGCAGGAGCGCCCCCAGTGCCAGGAAGCTGGCTGCTGCTGCCTTCCCCTGGTGAGTCATTCCCCCCAACAGTATCCAAAACGGTATCCCTAATTTCCCTTGTTAGCCTCGGTTGAGTCAACTTTTTTGTTTTATTTTTATGCCAAACAGGGATGAACAAATTCTGTAGTTCATCCATGCAATCTTTAAATGTTTGCCATTACCTATCCACCGTCAACCCTTTGAGTAACATTCCCCAATCAATCCTACCCAAATCGCGCCTCATACCATCGTAGTTTCCTTTATTTCAATTCAAGACCCTAGTCTGTGAGTCAAATACTTCACTCTCCATCTTAATGAAGAATTCTAGCATATTATGATCGCTCCACCCCAAGGGGCCTCGCACAACAAAATTGCTAATTAATCCTTTCTCATTACATAATACCCAGTCTAAGATGGCCTGATCTCTAGTTGGTTCCTCGACATATTGGTTCAAGAAACCATCCCGTATACACTCCAGGAATTCCTCCTCCACAGTATTGTGACTAATTTGGTTAGCCCAATCTATATGTAGATTAAAGTCACCCATGATAACTGCAGTGTCCTTATTGCACGCGTCTCTAATTTCCCATTTAATGCCATCCCCAATCTCCGCATTACTGTTTCGGGGTCTGAATACAACTCCCACTAACGTTTTCTGTCTCTTGGTAATTCTCAGCTCTACCCATACAGATTCTACATCATCAGAGCTAATATCCTTCCTTACAATTGTGTTAATCTCCTCTTTAACCAGCAATGCTACCCCACCTCCTTTTCCTTTTTGCCTGTCTTTCCTGAATATTGAATACCCCTGGATGTTGAGTTCCCAGCCCTGGTCACCCTGGAGCCATGTTTCCGTAATCCCACATTCAGGCTTGGGCTGATAAGTGGCAAGTAACATTCGCGCCACACAAGTGCCAGGCAATAAATATCTCCAACAAGCGAGAGTCTAACCACCGCCTCTTGACATTCAATGGTATTACCATCGCCGAATTCCCCACCATCAACATCCTGGGGGGTCACAATCAACCAGAAACTAAACTGGAACAGCCACATAAATACTGTGGCTACAAGAGCAGGTCATAGGCTGGGTATTCTGCGGCGAATGTCTCACCTCCTGAATCCTCAAAGCCTTTCCACCATCTACAAGGCACAAGTCAGGAGTGTGATGGAATACTCTCCACTTGCCTGGATGAGTGCAGCTCCAACAACACTCAAGAAGCTCGACACCATCCAGGACAAAGCAGCCCACTTGATTGGCACCCCATCCACCACCTTAAACATTCACTCCCTCCACCACCGGCGCACCGTGGCTGCAGTGTGTCCCATCTACAAGATGCACTGCAGCAACTTTATCGACAGCACCTCCCAAACCCACAACCTCTTCCACCTAGAAGCACAAGGGCAGCAGGCACATGGGAACACCACCACCTACAAGTTCCCCTCCAAGTCACACACCATCCTGACTTGGAAACATATCGGCCGATCCTTCATCGTCGCTGGGTCAAAATCCTGGAACTCCCTCCCTAACAGCGCTGTGGGAGCACCTTCACCACATGGACTGCAGCGGTTCAAGAAGGCGACTCACCACCACGTTCTCAAGGGCAATTAGGAATGACTAATAAATGCTGGCCTTACCGGTGATGCCCACATCCCAGGAACGAATAAAAAAAACATATTGTGCTGCAGGTTCTGATGCTGAGCATTGATCTTCAGACCTCTTGCCCTCCTACATTCACTGGAGGCCAGGTCATAGAGTCATAGAGTTATACAGCACAGAAAGAGGCCCTTCGGCCCATCGTGACTGCGCCGTCCATCAATCCCTGTCCAGTCTAATCCCATTTTCCAGCATTTGGTCCATAGCCTTGTATGCAATGGCATTTCAAGTGCTCATCCAAGTGCTTCTTGAATGTTGTGAGGGTTCCTGCCTCTACCACCCTTTCAGGCAGTGAGTTCCAGATTCCAACCACCCTCTGGGTGAAAAAGTTCCTCCTCAAATCCCCTCTAAACCTCCTGCCCCTTACCTTGAATCTATGCCCTCTTGTTATTGACCCCCCTACTAAGGGGAAGAGTTCCTCTTTATCTACCCTATCTATGCCCCTCATCATTTTGTACACCTCAATCAGGTCCCCCCTCAGCCTTCTTTGCTCCAAGGAAAACAACCCCAGCCTGTTTAGTCTTTCTTCATAGCTGAGGCGCTCCATCCCAGGTAACATCCTGGTGAATCTTCTCTGCACCCTCTCCAAAGCAATCACATCCTTCCTATAGTGAGGCGACCAGAACTGCACACAGTACTCCAGCTGTGGCCTCACCAGCGTCTTGTACAGCTCCATCATAACCTCCCTGCTCTTATATTCTATGCCTCGGCTAATGAAGGCAAGTATCCCATATGCCTTTTTAACCACCTTATCTACCTGTTCCGCTGCCTTCAGGGATCTATGTACATGTACACCAAGGTCCCTCTGACCCTCTGTACTTCCTAGGGTCCTACCACTCATTGTGTATTCCCTTGCCTTATTTGTCCGTCCAAAATGCATCACCTCGCACTTTTCAGGGTTAAATTCCATTTGCCACTTTTCCGCCCATCTGACCAACCCGTTTATATCGTCCTGTAGCCTGAGGCTTTCCTCCTCGCAATTTACCACCCCACCAATTTTCGTGTCATCTGCGAACTTACTGATCATACCTTTTACATTCTCATCCAAATCATTTATGTTGATCACAAACAGCAAGGGACCCAGCACCGATCCCTGAGGTACCCCACTGGACACAGGCTTCCAGTCACAAAAGCAACCTTCGACCATCACCCTCTGCCTCCTGCCACTCAGCCAGTTTAGGATCCAACGCGCCAAGGCACCCTGGATCCCATGGGCTCTTACCTTCTTGACCAGTCTCCTATGCGGGACTTTGTCAAAAGCTTTACTGAAGTCCATGTAAACCACATCCACAGCATTTCCCTCATCCACACACCTAGTCACCCCCTCGAAAAATTCAATCAGATTGGTCAGACATGATTTACCCTTGACAAAGCCATGCTGACTATCCCCGATTAATCCTTGCCTCTCCAAGTGAAGACTAATTTTGTCCCTCAGAATTTTTTCCAATAATTTCCCTACCACAGATGTTAGGCTCACTGGCCTGTAATTCCCTGGTTTATCCCTGCTACCCTTCTTGAATAATGGTACTACGTTAGCTGTTCTCCAGTCCTCTGGTACACCCCCTGTGGCCAGAGAGGTTCTGAAAATTTGTGTCAGAGCCCCTGCAATCTCCTCCTTTGCCTCCCACAACAGCCTGGGATACATCTCGTCCGGGCCTGGGGATTTATCCACTTTTTGGCCTGCTAAAACCGCTAGTACCTCCTCCCTCTCGATGCTAATATGTTCAAGTATGTCACAGTCCCCTTGCCCGATTTCTATGTCTACATCGTCTTTCTCCATAGTGAACACAGATGCAAAAAATTCATTTAAAACCCCACCTACATCATCTGGCTCCACACACAGATTGCCACTTTGGTCCCTAATGGGCCCTACCCTTTCCCTGGTTATCCTCTTGCCCTTAATATACTTATAAAACATCTTAGGATTTTCCTTTATTTTGCTCGCCAGTGTTATTTCATGGTCCCTCCTCGCTCTCCTAATTTCTTTTTTAAGTATGCCTCTGCACTTTTTATACTTCTCTAGGGCTTCCTCCGTCTTTAGTCTTTTGTAACTGCCAAAAGCCCCCCTTTTTTACCTAATGCATTTTTATATATCCCTTGTCATCCAAGGTTCCCTTTGCTTGTTGGTCCCACCCTTGACCTTTACGGGAACATGTTGGCGTTGTACTCTCTCTATTTCCCTTCTGAAAGTCTCCCACTGCTTTGATATGGATTTTCCTATAAGTAGCTGCTCCCAGTCCACTTTGGCCAGATCCTGCCTTATCATATTAAAATCGGCCTTCCCCCAATTTAGAACCCTTATTTCCGGGCCGTCTTTGTCTTTTTCCATGACCACCTTAAATCTCACCGAATTATGGTCACTGTCGCCAAAATGCTCTCCTACTGACACTTCCACCACTTGCCCGGCTACATTCCCTAGAATTAGGTCCAGTACCGCCCCTTCTCTTGTAGGACTTTCTACATGTTGGCTCAAAAAGCTCTCCTGGATGCACTTTAAGAATTCTGCACCCTCTAAGCCTTTCACCCTCTGACTATCCCAATTAATATTGGGGAAGTTGAAATCCCCCACTATTATTACCCTATTATTTTCGCACTTCTCTGAGATTTGCCTACATATCTGTTCCTCTATCTCCCCCTGACTGTTTGGGGGCCTATAGTACGCTCCCAGCAAAGTGCTTGCCCCCTTTTTGTTTTTAAGTTCTACCCATATGGCCTCATTAGAGGAACCCGCTAATATATCATCCCTCCTTACAGCAGTAATAGACTCCTTAATTAATATTGCAACACCCCCTCCCCTTTTACACCCCCCTCTGTCTCGCCTGAAGATTCTATACCCCGGAATATTGAGCTGCCAGTCCTGACCCTCCCTCAACCATGTCTCCGTGATAGCAACAATATCGTACTCCCATGTGTTCAACAACAACTTCAGTTCATCCACCTTATTTGCAAGACTCCTTGCATTAAAATAAATGCCTTCCAGCCTTGCCATATTCCCTTTTGCCTTCACATATTTGCCCTGCCTTCCCAGCTGACTTGTTTTTTCTTCCGTATTTGGCTGTAAATCACCCCCTACTATAGCTCCACTCTGTATCCCATCCCCCTGCCAAGTTAGTTTAAACCCCCCCCAGCAGTGCTAGCAAACCTCCCCGCAAGGATATTGGTCCCCCTCTGGTTCAGGTGTAAACCGTCCGACTTGTACAAGTCCCACCTTTCCCAGAAGCAGACCCAGTGATCCAGGAAACTAAAGCCCTCCCTCCTGCACCATCCCTTTAGCCACGCATTCATCTGTTCTATCTTCCTATTCCTATACTCACTAGCACGTGGCACCGGGAGTAATCCAGAGATTACAACCTTTGAGGTCCTGCTCTTTAATCTTCTACCTAGCTCCCTAAATTCTTGCTGCAGGACCTCATCCCTCTTTTTACCTATGTCGTTGGTACCAATGTGGACCACGACCTCTGTCTGTTCACCTTCCCCCTCCAGAATGCCCTGCAGCCGCTCAGTGACATCCTTGACCCTGGCACCAGGGAGGCAACAAATCATCCTGGATTCACGTCTACGGCCACAGAAACGCCTATCTGTCCCCCTTACTATAGAATCCCCTACCACTATTGCTCTCCCACTCTTTTTCCTCCCTTCCTGGGCAGCAGGAGCACCCCCAGTGCCAGGAAGTTGGCTGCTGCTGCCTTCCTCTGGTGAGTCATCCCCCTCAACAGTATCCAAATCGGTATACCTGTTTGAGAGGGGAATGGCCACAGGGGTCTCCTGCACTACCTGCCTGCTTCTATTGCTCCACCTGGTGGTCACCCATTTCCTTTCTTCCTGTGCAGCCCTTACCTGCGGTGTGACCAACTCACTAAACGTGTTATCCACGACCCTCCCAGCATCGTGAATGCTCCACAACCCATCCACCCGCAGCTCCAGCGCCTCAATGCGGTCTGCTAGTAGCCGCAGCTGGATGCATTTCCGGCACACGTGGTCATCAGAGGCACCAGCAGTGTCCCTGAATTCCCACATAGAGCAAGAGGAGCATAACACGGGGCTGGGCTCTCCTGGCATGACTTACCCTTTAATTAATTTAAATTAATTCACTATCACCAATTAAAGATAGCTCTAAGGTGCTTGTATGGTCTACCAACAGTCCCTGCTACACCAGAAAAGACCCTAGTAACTATAAACTACAGAGTTAAAGTTTAAAAAAGAGAAATACTCACCAACCAATCACTTACCTTCCACAGTAGCCCTTCAGTCATCATTATCATGGAGGCGAACATGGTGCAAGGGTGGAGATGGGTCTGGGGGAGGGGGTGGAAGTAATTGTGTGGCTCATGTTGGAGCCTGCTAACCATTGCTGGGCTCAGGCTAATCTGGAGATGGCAGTAATGGTAAGTAGACTGATGGTTATGGTATTGCACTGGCAACCAGAGCCCGTTTTCAAATCCTAAATCGTGATTCACTAATGTCCTTCGGGGACCTGGACCTGCCGTCCCCGTCTGTGCTACACGTGACTCCAGTACCACACCATGTGATTGCCCTGCCACTGTCAGTCCTGTCCCAAAAACACTATTTTAAATGTCGATGGAAATAGTTAATCTGATCCAGGAGACTCCATTACCATGCCAGGCTCAGGTGAGGTGAGTGTTTCAGGGATTGAGGAGAGGGCAGATAAACCCAGAGGAATCTCCAGGGAGGTGCAGAGCTCCCTCTGGGCTGAGGGGGTTTGAGTGCAAGAATGCGATGTACTTGGAGCCCTGTCGATCTTTCTGGAGGGGTCAATGAAGGCCAGGCTGTACAAGAGGTTGGTGAGGAGGCCCAGGTCTATGAAGGCCAGCCTGTACAAGAGGTTGGTGAGGAGGCCCAGGTCTATGAAGCCCAGACTCTACAGGGGGTTGGTGAGGAGGCCCAGGTCTATGAAACCCAGACTCTACAGGGGGTTGGTGAGGAGGCCCAGGTCTATGAAGCCCAGACTCTACAGAAGGTTGGTGAGGAGACCCAGGTCTATGAAGGCCAGACTCTACAGGGGGTTGGTGAAGTGGCCCAGGCCTATGAAGGCCAGACTCTACAGGGGGTTGGTGAGGAGGCCCAGGTCTATGAAGGCCGGACTCTACAGGGGGTTGGTGAGGAGGCCCAGGTCTATGAAGCCCAGACTCTACAGGGGGTTGGTGAGGAGGCCCAGGTCTATGTAGGCCAGACTGTACAGGAGGTTGGTGAGGAGGCCCAGGTCTATGAAGGCCAGACTCTACAGGGGGTTGGTGAGGAGGCCCAGGTCTATGATGGCCAGACTCTACAGGGGGTTGGTGAGGAGGCCCAGGTCTATGATGGCCAGACTATACAGGGGGTTGGTGAGGAGGCCCAGGTCTATGAAGGCCAGACTCTACAGGGGGTTGGTGAGGAGGCCCAGGTCTATGAAGGCCAGACTCTACAGGAGGTTGATGAGGAGGCCCAGGTCTATGAAGGCCAGACTGTACAGGAGCTTGGTGAGGAGGCCCAGGTCTATGAAGCTCAGACTCTACAGGGGGTTGGTAAGGAGGCCCAGGTCTATGAAGGCCAGACTGTACAGGGGGTTGGTGAGGAGGCCCAGGTCTATGAAGCCCAGACTCTACAGGGGGTTGGTGAGGAGGCCCAGGTCTATGAAGCCCAGACTCTACAGGGGGTTGGTGAGGAGGCCCAGGTCTATGAAGGCCAGACTCTACAGGGGGTTGGTGAGGAGGCCCAGGCCTCTTGTCTTGGCTATAGGTTGTGTTGGTGGCACAGGAACAGTGGACATGAGTAGTTGAAGGAGTGACTGAGGATATTTACCTTTATCGTGTCTCCCGTAACTCGGTGTCTGGGCTGATCAAGATGAGGGTTGAGGGTGCTTCTGTACAGCTACAACCTAAACACAGTCCCCGACAACACAAGGGAATACAAAAGAAGCTTTTGAATTAAGAGTGGGTGAGGAAGGGACTGTCCTGGGATCTGATGCCCCGTCCCTCACTCACTCTCCAGGCTCACACATAAAGAATGGGAGAGGTACCAGGTGGCATCCCATAACCACGGAGATGTTTCCCAGTGAGAGTCAGCGCCTACAGAGAGGGAAAGGGAGAGAAAATTAGAAGCAAAAAATGATTGAAGAGAGAGTTAAATCTTTACAAAGCAGTTGTCTACTAAAGACTGTTGGATGTGAGAGAATGTGCTGAGCACCGTTGAGTCTGGCTGCATATTCTTTCCACTTCCTGGTGCGTAGGCTTTCACCTTGATGAAGGGTGTCCCTTGTTCCTTTAATGAAATATGAGATTATCTCTGCCTGTTGTTTACAAAGAGATAAATTGACATTCTGCCCTTTGTTATGACAACGTCTTATCTGTGCTCACGATCAATTCCATCTTGACATCTATTACCACCGTACGTGCCATTCTCGCACGACTGAGTCATTGTCTGACAGATTCTTTCCTCTACCTCTGTGGAAAGTGCCCCCCTCCCACCCTGGGGTGTCTCGCTCAGGTTCAGAATAGCCGTGCGTGGGGGGAGAGGAGTTACATGAAAAGTAGGCTTCCCACTCATTCCGAATAGTTGATCTTAGCTGTGTCAGCCGTGGCTCACTGGGTAACGTTCTTGCCTCGAAGTCACAAGGTCATGGGTTCAAATCCCACTCCAGAGGTTTGAGCACAAAATCTAGGCTGAGGGAGCGCCGCACTGTCGGAGGGGCAGTACTGAGGGAGTGCTGCACTGTCGGAGGGGCAGTACTGAGGGAGCGCCGCACTGTCGGAGGGGCAGTACTGAGGGAGCGCCGCACTGTCAGAGGGGCAGTACTGAGGGAGCGCCGCACTGTCGGAGGGGCAGTACTGAGGGAGCGCCGCACTGTCAGAGGGGCAGTACTGAGGGAGCGCCGCACTGTCGGAGGGACAGTACTGAGGGAGCGCCGCACTGTCGGAGGGGCAGTACTGAGGGAGCGCCGCACTGTCAGAGGGGCAGTACTGAGGGAGCGCCGCACTGTCGGAGGGACAGTACTGAGGGAGTGCCGCACTGTCAGAGGGGCAGTACTGAGGGAGCGCCGCACTGTCGGAGGGGCAGTACTGAGGGAGCGCCGCACTGTCGGAGGGGCAGTACTGAGGGAGCGCCGCACTGTCGGAGGGGCAGTACTGAGGGAGCGCCGCACTGTCAGAGGGGCAGTACTGAGGGAGCGCCGCACTGTCGGAGGGGCAGTACTGAGGGAGCGCCGCACTGTCAGAGGGGCAGTACTGAGGGAGCGCCGCACTGTCGGAGGGGCAGTACTGAGGGAGTGCTGCACTGTCGGAGGGGCAGTACTGAGGGAGTGCCACACTGTCAGAGGGGCAGTACTGAGGGAGCGCCGCACTGTCGGAGGGTCAGTACTGAGGGAGCGCCGCACTGTCGGGGGGTCAGTACTGAGGGAGTGCTGCACTGTCGGAGGGTCAGTACTGAGGGAGCGCCGCACTGTCGGAAGGTGAGTACGGAGGGAGCGCCGCACTGTTGGAGCGGCAGTACTGATGGAGCGCTGCACTGTCGGAGGGTCAGTACTGAGGGAGCGCCGCACTGTCAGAGGGGCAGTACTGAGGGAGCGCGGCACTGTCGGAGGGTGAGTACTGAGGGAGCGCCGCACTGTTGGAGGGGCAGTACTGAGGGAGAGCTGCACTGTCGGAGCGGCAGTACTGAGGGAGCGCTGCACTGTCAGAGGGGCAGTACTGAGGGAGAGCTGCGCTGTCGGAGGGGCAGTACTGAGGGAGCGCTGCACTGTCGGAGGGGCAGTTCTGAGGAAGCGCTACACTGTCAGAGGGGCAGTTCCGAGGAAGCGCCGCACTGTCGGAGGGGCAGTACTGAGGGAGCGCTGCACTGTCAGAGGGTCAGTACTGAGGGAGCGCGGCACTGTCGGAGGGACAGTTCTGAGGAAGCGCCGCACTGTCGGAGGGGCAGTACTGAGGGAGCACTGCACTGTCAGAGGGTCAGTACTGAGGGAGAGCCGCACTGTCGGAGGGGCAGTACTGAGGGAGCGTTGCACTGTCGGAGAGGCAGTACTGAGGGAGCACCACACTGTTGGAGGGGCTGTACTGAGGGAGCGCTGCACTGTCGGAGGGGCAGTACTGAGGGAGAGCCGCACTGTCGGAGGGGCAGTACTGAGGGAGTGCTGCACTGTCAGAGGGTCAGTACTGAGGGAGCGCTGCACTGTCGGAGGGTCAGTACTGAGGGAGCGCCACACTGTCGGAAGGTCAGTACTGAGGGAGCGTTGCACTGTCGGAGAGGCAGTACTGAGGGAGCGCCGCACTGTTGGAGGGGCTGTACTGAGGGAGCGCTGCACTGTCGGAGGGGCAGTACTGAGAGAGCGCCGCACTGTCGGAGGGTCAATAACTTAGGGAGCGCTGCACTGTGGGAGGGACATTACTGAGAGAGCACAACACTGTCGCAGGGGCAGTACTGAGGGAGCGCCGCACTGCTGTGGGAGGGGCTGCACTGAGGGAGCGCTGCACTGTCGGAGGGATCAACCTCGGCACCAGCTACAGACACAACAAAGGCAAACCCAGCCCAGTCGACCCTACAAAGTCCTCCTCACTAACATCTGGGGACTTGTGCCAAACTTGGGAGCCTGACACAGTCATACTCACAGAATCATACCTTTCAGCCAATGTCCCAAACTCCTCCATCACCATCCCTGGGTATGTCCTGTCCCACCGGCAGGACAGACCCACCAGGGGTAGTGGCACAGTGGTATATAGTTGGTAGGGAGTGGCCCTGGGAGTCCTCAACATTGACTCCAGACCCCATGAAGTCTCATGGCTTCAGGTCAAGCAAGGGCAAGGAAACCTCCTGCTGATTACCACCTACCACCCTCCCTCAGCTGATGAATCAGTGCTCCTCCATGTTGAACACCACTTGGAAGAAGCACTGAGAGGAGCAAGGGCACAGAATGTACTCTGGGTGGGGGACTTCAATGTCCATCACCAAGAGTGGCTCGGTAGCACAAGAAGGGTCCAACCCGAAACGTCAACTCAAATTTCTCTCCACGGATGTTGCCTGACCTGCTGAGTTTTTCCAGCATTTTCTGTTGTTATTTTGGTGGCACTACTACTGACCGAGCTGGCCGAGTCCTGAAGGACATAGCTGTCAGTCTGGGCCTGCGGCAGGTGGTGAGGGAATCAACACGAGGGATAAACCTACTTGACCTCATCCTCACCAATCTACCTGTTGCAGATGCATCTGTCCATAACAGTATTGGTATCAGTGACCGCCACACAGTCATTGTGGAGACGAGGTCCCGTCTTGATGCTGAGGACACCCTCCATCGTGTTGTGTGGCACTACCACCGTGCTAAATGGGATAGATTCAGATCAGATCTAGCAGCTCAACACTGGGCATCCATGAGGTGCTGTGGGCCATCAGCAGCAGCAGAATTGTATTCCACCACAATCTGTAACCTCATGGCCCAGCATATCCCTCACTCTACCATTACCAGCAAGCCAGGGGACCAACCCTGGTTCAAAAAGGAGTGCAGAAGAGCATCCCAGGAGCAGCACCAGGCATACCTAAAAATGAGGTGCCAACCTGGGGAAGCTGCAACACTGGACTACATGCATGTTAAAGGCGGAAGCAGCATGCTATAGACAGGGCTAAGCGATCCCACAATTAACGGATCAGATCAAAGCTCTGCAGTCCTGCCAACATCCAGTCGTGAATGGTGGTGGACCATTAAACAACTAACAGGAGGAGCAGGCTGCTTGAATATCCCCATCCTCAATGATGGCAGAGCCCAGCATGTGAGTGCAAAAGACAAGGCTGAAGTGTTTGCAACCATCTTCAGCCAGAAGTGCCGAGTGGATGATCCATATTGGCCTCCTCCTGGTGCCGTCTTTTGGATGAGACCTTAAACCGAGGCCCTATCTGCTCTCTCAGGTGGACATAAAAGATCCCACGAAACAGGATTAATTAAAAATGTCCTAGTAAAGGATCCCCTTGGAATGAGTGACCATAACATGGTTGAATTCCATATTCAATTAGAGGGTGAGAAGGTTGGATCTCAAACAAGCGTGCTAAGCTTGAATAAAGGAGACTATGAAGGTATGAGAGCGGAATTGAGTAGAGTGGATTGGGAAAATAGATTAAAGGGTAAGACGATACATGATCAGTGGTGTACATTTAAGGAGTTATTTTACAACTTCCAAAAAATATATATTCCACTGAGAAGAAAAGGGTGTAAAAGAAAAGACAGCCATCCGTGGCTAAGTAAAGAAATTAAGGATAGTATTCGACTAAAAGCAAGGGCATATAAGGTAGCCAAATCTAGTGGGAGGATAGAGGATTGGGAAAACTTTAAAAGACAGCAAAAAATAACAAAAAGGTTGATTAAGAAAGGGAAGATAGATTATGAAAGTAAATTAGCAAAAAATCTAAAAACAGATAGTAAGAGTTTTTATAGTTATATAAAAAGAAAAAGGGTGGCTAAAGTAAATGTTGGTCCCTTAGAGGATGAGACCGGGAAATTAATGGTGGGAAATATGGAGATGGCAAAAACACTGAATGAATATTTTGTATCAGTCTTTACAGTAGAAGACACTAAGAATATCCCAACACTGGACAAACAGGGGGCTAAAGGGGGGGAGGAGCTAAACACGATCAAAATCACTAAGGAAGTGGTACTCGGTAAAATAATGGGACTCAAGGTGGATAAATCACCGGGACCTGATGGCTTACATCCTAGGGTCTTGAGGGAAGTGGCAGTAGGGATTGTGGATGCATTGGTAATAATTTTCCAAAACTCCCTGGACTCGGCAAAGGTCCCGGCAGACTGGAAAACTGCTAATGTAACACCCTTATTTAAAAAGGGCAGTAGACAGAAGGCTGGAAACTATAGACCGGTTAGCCTAACATCTGTGGTAGGTAAAATTTTGGAGTCCATTATTAAGGAGACAGTAACAGGACATTTGGATAATCATAATTTAATAGGACAAAGTCAGCATGGTTTTATGAAGGGGAAGTCATGTTTGACAAATTTGCTGGAGTTCTTTGAGGAAGTAACATATAGGGTGGATAAAGGGGAACCAGTGGACGTAGTGTATTTAGACTTCCAAAAGGCATTTGACAAGGTGCCACACAAAAGATTATTGCTTGAGATAAAAAATCACGGGATTGGGGGTAATATTCTGGCATGGATAGAGGATTGGCTATCTAACAGAAGGCAGAGAGTTGGGATAAATGGTTCATTCTCAGACTGGCAATCTGTAACTAGTGGTGTTCCGCAGGGGTCACTGCTGGGTCCCCAACTCTTTACAATCTATATTAATGATTTGGAGGAGGGGACCGAGTGTAACATATCAAAGTTTGCAGATGATACTAAGATGGGAGGGAAAGTAGCGAGTGAGGAGGACATAAAAAACCTGCAAGGGGACATAGACAGGCTAAGTAAGTGGGCAGAGATTTGGCAGATGGAATACAATACTGGAACGTGTGAGGTTATGCACTTTGGCAGGAAAAATCGTAGAGCAAATTATTATCTTAATGGCAAGAAACTGGAAAGTACTGAAGTACAAAGGGATCTGGGGGTCCTGGTGCACGAAACTCAAAAGGTTAGTATGCAGGTGCAGCAAGTGATTAAGAAGGCCAATGGAATGTTGGCTTTCATTGCTAGGGGGATAGAATATAAAAATAGGGAGGTATTGCTTCAGTTGTACAAGGTATTGGTAAGAAAGGACATACTTGCTCTTGAGTCAGTACAAAGAAGGTTCACTCGGTTAATCCCGGGGATGAGGGGATGGACATATGAGGAGAGGTTGAGTAGATTGGGACTCTACTCATTGGAGTTCAGGAGAATGAGAGGCGATCTTATTGAAACATATAAGATTGTGAAGGGGTTGGATCGGGTGGATGCGGGGAGGATGTTCCCGATGATGGGTGAAACTAGAACTAGGGGGCATAGTCTTAGAATAAGGGGCTGCTCTTTCAAAACTGAGATGAGGAGGAACTACTTCACTCAGAGGGTGGTAGGTCCATGGAATATGCTGCCCCAAAAAACTGTAGAAGCTACATCATTACATAAATTTAAAACAGATATAGACAGTTTCCTAGAAGTAAAGGGAATTAAGGGTTATGGGGAGCGGGCAAGAATTTGGACATGAGTCTAGGTTCGGATCGGTCATGGCCCTGTGGGTAGCGGAGCGGGCCCAGGGGCCGTGTAGCCTGATCCTGCTCCTATTTCGTGTGTCTAATTCTGTTAGATTCAGGAGATGGTTCTGTGATAGTGGATTGGCGGTTAGGATCAGATCAGCCATGATCTTATTGAATGGTGGAGCAGGCTCGAGGGGCCGATTGGCCTACTCCTGCTCCTATTTCTTATGTTCTTATGCCACTATTTCGAAGAAAAGTAGGGGAGTTATCCCCAGTGTCCTGGTCAATATTTATCCTTCAACTAGCATCACTAAAATAGATTCTCCCATGCTCCATTGCCATTTGTGGGATCTTGCTGTGCTCAGGTTGGCTGCCACGTTTCCTACATTAAAACAGTGACTACACTTCATAAAGTACTTCATTGGTTATAAAGGGCTTTGTAGCACTATGAAAGGTTCTGTATAAATGCAAGTTCTTGCTTTACAGATCTGTCTGTTAATCTGTTATTTCCAGTGTAGCAGACTTTCTCTGAGAGATTGATCTGGTTTTCAGAAAACTGCCCAGTTCTTTATTACTGATTCAGTTAGGTCATCAAATACACATGGTTTTGCCGCAAGATCTTAATTCAGTTACATATTGATCAATGGATTCTCTCATTTTTCACACATGAAAAATCTATGCTTTCCAAAAATCAATTTTCATTTAGAATTGCCATATTTCTCAGAGTTACTCATCATTACATCCACTTCCATCCTCAAAGTTTAAATGATTATAACTGTCTCGTGCTTCCTCCGCTGTAGGAAAATGGATATTTCATCTATTCATTGTTTTTCCTTCTACTTCAATCGCACTGCAAATAATTCAAACTCTTCTTTACATTTTTTCCAATTCTCTGCACGACTCCAGGGCAGATTTTCCTTCTGTTGCACTGATGGAATCGCCAACTCAGGTGGGCGGGAAGAGGAGAGAGAGAGCAATAGTGATAGGGGATTCATTGGTTAGGGGAGCAGACAGGCGTTTCTGCAGCTGCAGATGTGACTCCAGGATGGTATGTTGCCTCCCTGGTTCCAGGGTCAAGGATGTCACTGAACGGCTGCAGGGCATTCTGAGAGGGGAGGATGAACAGCCAGAGGTCGTGGTCCATATCGGTACCAACGACATAGGTAGGAGGAGGGATGGGGTCCTGCAGGCAGAAATTAGGGAGCCAGGGAAATGGATAAAAAGCAGGACCTCAAAAGTAGTAATCTCTACCAGTGCCACGTGCTAGTGAGTTCAGAAATAGGAAGATGGAGCTGATGAATGCGTGGCTGGAGAGATGGTGTAGGAGGGAGGGCTTTAGATTCCTGAGGAATTGGAACCGTTTCTGGGGGAGGTGGAACCTCTACAAGCCAGATGGATTGCACGAGAACGGGACCAATATCCTCGCGGGAGGGTTTGCTAATGCTGTTGGGGAGGGTTTAAGCTAGCTTGGCAGGAGGATGGGAGCCTAAGTATAGAGTCAATAGGGAGGGAAGAAAAACTGGAATTGGAAAACAAAAATGTAGAAAGTTAATTGGAAGGACAGAGGAATCAATAATAATAATAATAATAATAATTCAACTTTATTGTCATTGTACAATGCACAAGTACATGAACAACGAAATGTGATCTTGCAAGCTCCCATGAGTCCAGTACAAATAACATTAACATTAAACGTAAATAGCACCGTCCTGGGAGAAGCAAAGCCGCTGCGTCTGTGCACGCCGCCATTCCATTTCCACCATTCCTCCTGTCCGACAATCTTCAGCCCAACGACCGGGCCTGCTCGCCAGCTGCCCCTCCCGGGGCTCCTTCCGTGACCTTCTCACCAACCGCCCCTCCTCGGGGCTCCTTCCGTGACCTTCTGCACCTGGTCTTCCCTGATGGTCACACCTCCAGGTACTAACCAGGCCTGGCTCTAGCTTAGCTTCCAAGCCTTGCCAGTGACCCTGTCCCTAGTCCCAGGCTAGATAATAGTCAACAAGGAGGTTTGCCTGTACTAAATGATATATACTTCAATGCAAGGAGTATAGCGAACAAGGCAGATGAGCTGAGGGCTCAGGTAGATACTTGGGACTATGATATTATAGCTATTAGAGACGTGGCTGAAAGAGGGGCCGGTATGGCAGCTCAACATTCCTGGTTACAGGATTTTCAGACGGGATACAGAGGGAGGTAAAAAGGGAGGGGGGGTCGCGGTATTGATTAAAGAAACTATTACAGCTGTGAGGAGGGATGATATTTTGGAGGGATCATCAAACGAGACCATATGGGTCGAATTGTAAAACAAAAAAGGGGCGATCACACTGCTGGGAGTGTACTACAGACCCCTAAACAGTGAGAGGGAGATAGGAGAACAAATATGTAGACAATTTTCTGAGAAATGCAAAAACTATAGGGCAGTAATAGTCGGGGATTTCAACTACCCCAATATTAACTGGGATAAAATTAGTGTGAATGGTATAGAAGGTGCGGAATTCCTAAAATGCATTCAGGAGAACTTTTTTAACCAGTATGTAGCAAGCCCAACAAGGGAGGGGGCGGTTCTGGACTTAGTTTTAGGGAATGAAGCTGGGCAGGTAGAAGGCGTATCAATGGGGGAGCATTTTTGGTGCTAGTGACCATAATTCTGTTAGATTTACAGTAGTTATGGAAAAGGACAAGGATAGGCCAGGAATAAAAATTCTAAATTGGGGAAAAGCAAATTTTGCTAAGCTCAGAGGGGATTTAGCCATAGTCGACTGGAAACAGCTACTTGAAGGTAAATCAGTGTCAGAGCAGTGGGAGGCATTCAAGGAGGAGATCCAGAGGGTTCAGACCAAACATGTGCCCTTAAAGAAAAAAGGTGGGACTAACAAATCTAGAGCCCCCTGGATGTCTAGAGACATGCAGGGTAGGATAAAGAAAAAAAGGGAGGCGTATGACAGATACCGAGGGCTAAATACTTCAGAATCTTTAGAGGAGTACAGAAAGTGCAGGGGTGCAATTAAAAATGATATTAGGAAAGCAAAGAGAGAGCATGAAAAATTCTTGGCAAGTAAAATCAAGAAAAACCCAAAGATGTTTTATAAATATATTAAGAGTAAAAAGATAACTAAAGAAAGGGTAGGGCCTATTAGAGATCATGAGGGTAATCTGTGTGTGGAGGCGGGAGATGTCGGTGGGGTTTAATGAATACTTTGTTCTATTTTCACAAAGGAGAGGGGCGAAGTGGACATTGCTATCGGGGAGGAGTAGTGTGAAATATTAGATGAAATAAACAGTGAGAGAGGAAGTATTAAGGGGTTTAGCAGCTTTAAAAGTGGATAAATCCCCAGGCCCGGATGAAATGTATCCCAGGCTGTTAAGTGAATCAAAATAGCAGAGGCCCTGACCATCATTTTTCAATCCTCTCTGGCTTCAGGTGTGGTGCCGGAGGACTGGTGGACTGCTAATGTGGTACCCTTGTTTAAAAAGGGATAAAAGGATAGACCGAGTAATTACAGGCCAGTCAGCCTAACCTCGGTGGTGGGAAAATTATTGGAAAGCATTCTGAAGGACAGGATAAATCTTCATTTAGAAAGACACGGATTAATCAAGGATAGTCAGCAGGGATTTGTTAAGGGAAGGTCGTGTCTGACAAACTTGATTGAATTTTTTGAGGAGGTAACAAGGAGGGTCGATGAGGTTAGTGCATTTGATGTAGTGTATATGGACTTTAGCAAGGCTTTTGATAAGGTTCCACATGGCAGACTGGTAACGAAGTTAAAAGCCCATGGGATCCAGGGCAAAGTGTCAAGTTGGATTCAAAACTGGCTCAGAGACAGGAAGCAGAGGGTAATGGTTGATGGGTGTTTTTGTGACTGGAAGGCTGTTTCCAGTGGGGTTCCGCAGGGCTCAGTACTAGGTCCCTTGCTTTTTGTGGTATATATCAACGATCTTGACTTGAATATAGGGGGTATGATTAAGAAGTTTGCAGATGATACTAAAATCTGCTGTGTGGTTGATACTGAAGAAGGAAGCTGTAGACTGCAGGAAGATATCAATAAATTGGTCAGGTGGGCAGAACAGTGGCAAATGGAATTCAATCCAGAGAAGTGTGAGGTAATGCATTCGGGGAGGGTTAACAAGGAAAGGGAATACACATTAAATGGTAGGACACTGAGTAGTGTAGAGGAACAATGGGACCTTGGAGTGCATGTCCACAGATTCCTGAAGGTAGCAGGCCAGGTAGATAAGGTGGTTAAGAAGGCATACGGAATGCTTGCTTTTATTAGCCGAGGCATAGAATACAAGAGCAGGGGGAGTTATGCTTCAACTGTATAAAACACTAGTTAGGCCTCAGCTAGAGTACTGCGTGCAGTTCTGGTCACCACATTACAGGAAAGATGTGATTGCACTAGAGAGGGTACAGAGGAGATTTACAAGGATGTTGCTGGGAGTAGAGAATCTTAGCTCTGAGGAAAGACTGGATAGGCTGGGTCTGTTTTCCTTGGAACAGAGGAGGCTGAGGGAAGACCTTATTGAGGTGTATAAAATTATGAGGGGCATAAAGAAAGTGGATAGAAAGGACCTATTTCCCTTAGCAGAGGGGCCAAAAACCAGGGGTCACAGATTTAAAGTAATTGGGGGAAGGTTTAGAGGGGATTTGAGGGGAAATTTCTTCACCCAGAGGGTTGTGGGGGTCTGGAACTCACTACCTGAAAGGGTGGTAGAGGCAGGAACCCTAACCACATTTAAAAAGTACTTGGATGCGCACTTGGGATGCTCTAACCTGCAGGGCTACGGACCAAGAGCTGGGAAGTGGGATTAGGCTGGATAGCTCGTTGTTGGCCGGCGCGGACACGATGGGCCGAATGGCCTCCTTCCGTGCTGTAACTTTCTATGATTCTATGATTCTATGATTTATTCCTGGAAGTTTCATCAAATGACTTCCCTCCCCCTCCCCGCACCCCCACCCCCCCCACGTCCCGGCCCGGCCCGGTCAAACAGCCTTCCACCATCCCCCTTCCAATATTTTAATAACTAACAAACAAAACTGTTCAAAGAAACTAAAATGAACCCAGGAGAGGGTCAATCGATGTGTCAGGTATTAAGAGCCTTCCTCAGGACTTGCCTACTGACTGACAGTTTGACGTCTTTATCTCCGCGGATGCTGCCCCAACCTGCCGAGTATTTACAGCTCGATTCCTTTTAATAATCACCGTGAAATTGCTGCATAAACAGGGCGGAATACTAAAGGCTGCGGTTATTAGGGAAGGGTTGTACCAGCAGCTCTGGAGGAAACCTGCCATTGGAGCAGGAAAGTAACCATTCCTCTTCAGCTCATTTGAATAATTATCAAACATGCCAACCATCAGCTTTTCAAATATTCTTTCGGGCATTATCAAGCTAAAATATTTATTTCCAGCGTTCTGTAGCCAAGGAGTAGAGGGGAGGAGCCTCGATTTAACATCTCATCCGAAAGACGGCATCTCCGACAGTGCAGCACTCCCTCAGTACTGCCCCTCCGACAGTGCAGCACTCCCTCAGTACTGCCCCTCTGACAGTGCAGAACTCCCTCAGTACTGCCCCTCCGACAGTGCAGCACTCCCTCAGTACTGCCCCTCTGACAGTGCAGAACTCCCTCAGTACTGCCCCTCCGACAGTGCAGCACTCCCTCAGTACTGCCCCTCTGACAGTGCAGAACTCCCTCAGTACTGTCCCTCTGACAGTGCAGCGCTCCCTCAGTACTGTCCCTCTGACAGTGCAGCGCTCCCTCAGTACTGCACTGGGAGTGTCAGCCTAGGTGTGGAGATGCCGGAGTTGGACTGGGGTGGACAAATGTAAGAAGTCACACAACACCAGGTTATAGTCCAACAGTTTTATTTGAAATCACAAGCTTTCGGAGCGCTGCTCCTTCGTCAGGTGAAGTGGAGAAATGCATAAAGACACAGCTTATATAGTCAGAGAATAACGTCAGATGTTTACAGGTAATGTTTCCAACTGCCATTTATCACACCTCGGCAGAGAGATAATCACAGCAATCAAAGGTGTGAATGGTGTCCAAACAGGTCAGTCAGGAAAACATTACATCAAAGAACAATGAGGTGGGGTCACATGGGGTCAAATATTGCAGATGCTGGGGTCTGTATGAAAAACAAAAAAACAGACAAAAAACATTTTTTTTGCTGGAAATCACAGCAGGTCCGGCCGCATCTGTGTAGAGAGAACAAGCCAATGTCGACTCGAGTCTGGATGACCCTGCATCAGGTGGGGTTACATGTAGCGTGACATGAACCCAAGATCTCGGTTGAGGCCGTCCTCATGGGTGCGGAACTTGGCTATCAGTTCCTGCTTGACGATTTTACGTTGTCGTGTGTCTCGAAGGCCACCTTGGAGAATGCTTACCCGAAGATCGGAGGCTGAATGTCCTTGACTGCTGAAGTGTTCCGACTGGGAGGGAACACTCCTGCCTGGTGATTGTTGCGCGGTGTCCGTTCATCCGTTGTCGCAGTGTCTGCATGGTCTCGCCGATGTACCATGCTCCGGGGCATCCTTTCCTGCAACGTATGAGGTAGACAACGTTGGCCGAGTCACATGAGTATGTACCATGTACCTGGTGGGTGGTGTCCTCACGTGTGATGATGGTATCTGTGTTGATGATCTGGCATGTCTTGCAGAGGTTGCTGTGGCAGGGTTGTGTGGTGTCGTGGTCGCTGTTCTCCTGAAAGCTGGGTAATTTGCTGCGAACGATGGTCTGTTTGAGGTTAGGCGGCTGTTTGAAAGTGAGTAGTGGAGGCGTGGGGATGGCCTTAGCGAGGTGTTCGTCGTAATCAATGACATGTTGAAGGCTGCGAAGAACATGGCATAGTTTCTCCGCTCTGGGGAAGTACTGGGTGACGAAGGGTACTCTGTTGGTTGTGTCCCGTGTTTGTCTTCTGAGGAGGTCTATGCGATTTTTCGCTGTGGCCCGTCGGAACTGTTGATCGACGAGTCGAGCGTCATATCCCGTTCTTACAAGGGCGTCTTTCAGTGTCTGTAGGTGTCCATCGCGTTCCTCCTCGTCTGAGCAGATCCTGTGTATTCGCAGGGCTTGTCCATAGGGGATGGCTTCCTTAACGTGATTGGGGTGGAAGCTTGAGAAGTGAAGCATCGTGAGGTTGTCCGTGGGCTTGCGGTAGAGTGAAGTGCTGAGGTGTCCGTCTTTGATGGAGATTCGTGTGTGCAGGAATGAAACCGATTCTGAGGAGTAGTCCATGGTGAGTTTGATGGTGGGATGGAACTTGTTGATGTTACCGTGTAGTCTTTTCAGTGATTCTTCGCCGTGGGTCCATCGGAAGAAAATGTCGTCGATGTATCTGGTGTGTAGCGTTGGTTGGAGATCCTGTGCAGTGAAGAAGTCTTGCTCGAACTTGTGCATGAAGATGTTTGCGCATTGGGGTGCGAATTTGGTCCCCATGGCTGTTCCGTGTGTTTGGGTAAAGAACTGGTTGTCGAAGGTGAAGACATTGTGGTCAAGGATGAAGCGGATGAGTTGTAGGATGGCGTCTACACAGATGCGTCCGGACCTGCTGTGATTTCCACCAAAAAAAAATGTTTTTTGTCTGTTTTTTTGTTTTTCATACAGACCCCAGCATCTGCAATATTTGACCCCTTGTGACCCCACCTCATTGTTCTTTGATGCAATGTTTTCCTGACTGACCTGTTTGGACACCATTCACACCTTTGATTGCTGTGATTATCTCTCTGCCGAGGTGTGATAAATGGCAGTTGGAAACATTACCTGTAAACATCTGACATGATTCTCTGACTATATAAGCTGTGTCTTTATGCATTTCTCCACTTCACCTGACGAAGGAGCAGCGCTCCAAAAGCTTGTGATTTCAAATAAAGCTGTTGGACTATAACCTGGTGTTGTGTGACTTCTTACAAGTGTCAGCCTAAATTTTTGTGCTTAATTTCTGGAGTGGGACTTGAACCCACAACCTTCTAACTCAAAGGCAAGGGTGCTGCCCACTTAGCCACAGCTGACACTACTCAAACTGATGGGAAACATGTACACTGACTGTAGGGAACATGAATGAATGTTGAAGTTATCATTGCACTGACCCACCATCAGGTGAGTGACCCACTGAAAGAAAAGCTTGTTGTACGCTGACACTAACACAGGTACTGTGGAAAACTCAGTATCATTTCATTTATAAAAAAATCACATTTTGTATAAATTCGAACCATAATTATTGGATGAGCAAGTGGATAGAAACATTTGTGTCTGGAATGGCCTCCCCGCATTACCTCAGTAATTCTGAAATGAAGTGCAGGATCCGTCACAGCAATTTCTAAATACCATTCAAAGTGTAAATGGAAAGAGAGTCACGGCAACAGGCAATGTGTGAATAAAAGCTTGGCGTTTACAGCTCTTTAGCACTAAGCAGTGTGGGCGTGTTTCCAATTATACTCCCAATTAACACAAGGCCTGCAGCAGCTGCTCTATATTTGTAAACACAGCTTGACGGTAAATACACCACAGCAAAAGGCTAAATACTGCGGGTGCTGGAAATCTGAAATAAAAACAGAAAATGCTGGAAACACTCAGCAGGTCAGGCAGCATCTGTGGGGAGAGAAACAGAGTTAACGTTTCAGGCCGATGACCTTTCGTCAGAACTGGGGGACCAGCCAAGGTGGGAGATAGTCTGTGCTCTATAACTCTATAGTGTTGCTAACAATGTTCGCTCTAAATGTTTTTTGTGCGCGCACCTTTAAATTTGCAGTGCGGCTGTACAGATTAGAGGGAGCAGCTTGCGAGTGGCCTGTGCAGTCAGTACCTTCGCCATTGCTGCGCGGCCGCACACGTGCACAGCTTCGAGGGAACACTGGATGCCAACCCTCCAGGAATGCCCTGCAGAAAATGTTATAGGCTGCACCGAGTGTCCCCACCATTCCCGGCCAGAA
Source organism: Somniosus microcephalus (assembly GCF_052327205.1). Taxonomy (NCBI): domain Eukaryota; kingdom Metazoa; phylum Chordata; class Chondrichthyes; order Squaliformes; family Somniosidae; genus Somniosus; species Somniosus microcephalus. The sequence continues at coordinate 1,651,134 of NC_140992.1, read as the reverse complement.
TGGAGATGATTGGGTCACTCCCCCGTCAATCACGCTGGAAGTGACTGGGATTTAGGAGTCGATGTACACAGATCATTAAATGTAGTGGGCACTCAGGTATAAAAAATAATCAAAAAGGCTAATAGAATGTTAGCCTTTATAACTGGAGGGCTAGAATATAAAGGGAAGGAAGATTTGCTGCAGCTATACAAAGCCCTGGTTAGACCACATCTGGAGTACTGTGTACAGTTCTGGGCACCGCACCTTAGAGAGGATATAATTGGCCTTGGAAGGAGCGCAGCGCAGATTCACCAGAATGTTACCAGGGCTCCAAGGGTTAGATTATGAGGAGAGATTACATAAACTGGGTTTGTACACCCTGGAATATAGAAGGTTATACAGCAATGAGATAATGACCAGATAATCTGGTTGAAGGATAAATATTGTCCAGGACACGGGAGAAAATTCCCCTGCTCTTCTTTGAATAGTGCCCACAGTATCTTTTATGTCCACCTGAGAGGGCAGACAGGTACCCAGTTTAATGTCTTATCCGAAAGATGGCACCTCCGACAGTGCGGCACTCCCTCAGTACTGCACTGCAGTGTCAGCCGGGATTATGTGCTCAGGCCTCTGGAGTGGGGCTCGAATCCACAACATTCTGACTCAGAGGGTGTAAAGGATTGGCCATATTTCAGAAAAATACACCATCCTATGAACAGAATTCTGACTTTATTAAAACATGATAAACTGGGTTTAAAAATCTAAAAAGCCTCAATGACACAAAGCTGCAAACAGAAATACAGGCTTTTGAGATAAGATGAAGTGTTAACACAAAAGTTGTAAATACCATACAAGCTTTTGAAATGGGAATCGATTGTTAATACTAAGACAATAGCCCTGTTGAAACAGCAGATTGGAGGTTCCTCTATGTCTGAACATTGGAAGAAACACAATAGCAATGCTCAAGTTAAGTGTTATAAACCTACACTTCAGAAAGCATCGCATAAATTAAAAAAAAACATGTGCCTTTGAAAAAATGACATGAAGCAAAAGAAATAGCTGCCGTAAAATAGTTTTATGTTTAACATAGAACAAGGAGACCAATTGAGATGGCTAGGGAAACAATCAAGTACTCAGTTGAAGTGTTTTTGATTTACATATTGTAAAAGATACAAACAGAAGACTTTGTAAATATTACATCAACAGATGCACCAAGCAATCACATTGTGTTTGTGTTGAAAATGGAACAGTTAGGAGACACGACGTCTGCTTATAAACAGCTACGGTGATTTAAAAATTGAATGGAAGTCCTTCGTAAGAATGGCATCAAATAGATACATCAGTCATAACCATTTTTTATGATAAAATTTGAACACCTAAAGGTAGAGACAGGATTCTGCAAGTTTACAGCTGAACTGCCAGCAAGATTAGAAAGAAGTCAACAGAAAGAATGACGAGAGATAATTAGCTTACATCAGCAGAAAACGTCAAAGGATATACCACCGCAAAAAGGGTATAAAATATGGAACTTTCAGATAGCAAGTCAGAAGTCGCTGGAAGGGGCAAGCAATTCTCAACTTCAGAGGCAGGCTCTGTAAGTTTTTAACTATTTGAGTCTCGGGGATCAAAAAGGTACTCTTATTTGATTTTGGTTGATATCCTGGATTAGAAATAATAAGAAATGTAAAAATGTAACGAAGTTAATATTTGAGAATAAGGATCTCTGAGAATAAGAAATGTAAGCTATTTGTATTTTGAACTGTTAAAGTTGCGATTGATCACCAGCTGTTAACTACATGTCAGTTCTTTAATAAATCTATATATTTTTAGAATTGTCTCACAGAGTATTTCTGTATCAAACTCGTGAACTCAATCTCTGTACACTCTTTGGTGAGGAGTTGCAGAGTTCTGGGGGGGGTGGGGTTTCCGGACCCTCATAATATCCGGAAGGTTACAGTCTAGTTAAACTTATTAAAAGTGCTATCTGGAGGATGGTAACATCTTCACGTCATTCCTTTCCTTTAGGGAGAGATAGCCTGGACCTTTAGACCCAATTAAGCGTCTTATAGAATTCAGCTATCTCTAACTTTAGTTGAAGGTGAACGTCTGGGGAATACATCTGATCCGGGGTAGTCCAAAAAGGGCTAGGACTAGTAATTATCCCTTCAAGGGAAGAGTGCTACCCACTGAGCTGACACATTACCTGGATAATCCCACCTTCCTTTATTCCAGGGCAGAATCATAGATCCTTTTTCCTGTTGTCAGGGTTAGGGAGGTAAATCTAGCAGCATAAATGCAGGGAGCTGGTTCACAGGCACTGCTCCTGAAACCAGATCAAAACAAAGCCATAACTAGAGGACATGCGCATATAATTAACAGGCCTCAAGCAAGATTTGAGATGAGGAGAATTCTAGTGGTTATATGGAATGAACATCCAGCCATGTGACCTCCTTGACTGGGTTCCAACATGCTGACATCAGAGAGGAACTTTCCAGAGTTTAATTTGCCTTATTGGCCCTGGTCTTTTTCTCATTTATTTGGCCTTATCCAGGAGATTACATGGCGGTGGCGGGGGGCGGGGGGCGGTGGGGAGGTAGGAAATGTCGAGTTGCAATATTCCAGGCACTAAGGTGTGGGGCAGGCTCGATGAACCAGCTGGTATTTTCCTGCCCGTCATTTTTGTATGTTCGTAAAGCAGTCAGGACAGTGCCAGTTTACACCTGGCTGGATTGGTATAGATTGGGGTTGAGGAATAGAAGGGTAAATGCAGAGAGATAATTGAGCACTGTGAGGCGTTCTGAGACACAGGGGCACCATGGAGATCCAGATAGGAGACTAAGCAAAGGGTGTAAGAAATAGCTTTTCTGGAGCTTTGCTTTATCTTGTCTTTAGGGTCAGGAGGACACTTTGCAAAGAATTTCCCTCCGAAGATGAACGGGATTGAGTAGATAGGATTGTGCATGATGTGTGTAAATGGGCCTGAGAGCCTTTGGTTTTACTCATCGTATAATCTTCTCCAACCCACAGGCATCTCATAGGCAATGCCAAACTCACTCGGTGATTGGTTAGCAAGGGACGTAGTTTGAAGGGGTGACAAATAATGTCAGTACGGGAGGGAGTGTCTCACTGTGAGGGAAGCTCCAGATGGGAGAGAGAGAGGCAAAATCAAACGTTTTCAGAAAATCTTAAATTAGAAAACCAAAGGTTGCAGAGTTTATAAACCAATTGAGGTCCCAATGCCACAAATCATCCTGAGCTCAGGTGCTAGATCAATGGCTCAATGAACAAAGACAGTGCAGTGTCCAGCGTGGTCTGGGGCCACGTGGAGCAGGAAGCTTGGATCACCAGTCTAGCCTGAAATTATAGAAATTTACAGAAACGTGGGAGGCCATTCGACCCGTCGTGTCTGTGCCGGAAGAAAAGGAAATATCCAGCCTAATCCCACATTCCAGCTCTTGGTCCGTAGCCCTGTAGGTTACGGCGCTTCAAGTGCATATCTAAGTACTTTTTAAATGTGATGAGGGTTTCTGCCTCTACCACCCTTTCAGGCAGTGAGTTTCAGACCCCCACCACTCTCTGGGTGAAAAAAGCTCTCATCAACTCCCCTCTAATCCTTTTACCAATTACTTTAAATCTATGCCCCCTGGTTATTGACCCCTCTGCTATGGGAAATAGATCCTTCCTATCCACTCTATCTAGGCCCCTCATAATTTTATACACCTCAATCAAGTCTCCCCTCAACCTCCGCTGTTCCAAAGAAAACAACCCCAGCCGATCCAGTCTTTCCCCATAACTACAATTCTCCAGTCCTGGCAACATCTTCGTAAATCTCCTCTGCACCCTCTCTAGTGCAATCACATCCTTCCTGTAATGTGGTGACCAGAACTGCATGCAGTACTCTAGCTGAGGCCTAACTAGTGTTTTATACAGTTCAAGCATAACCTCCCTGTTCTTATGTTCTATGCCACAGCTAATAAAGGCAAGTATCCCATATGCCTTCTAACCACCTTATCTACCTGTCCTGCTACGTACAGGGATCTGTGGACATGCACTCCAAGGTCCCTCTGTTCATCTACACTTCTCAGTATCCTGTTAGCCCTCCACAAATGCATTACCTCATATTTCTCTGGATTGAATTCCATTTGCCACTTTTCTGCCCACCTGACCAGTCCATTGATATCTTCCTGCAGTCTCCAGCTATCTTCCTCACTATCAACCACACGACCAATTTTTGTATAGACGATCTGGGGCAAAGTTCGGGATTGTCCAGTTAGTCTCAGTGTCCTGGGATAAGGAGCAGTAAACACAGTCAGGGCTCTGACTCCACATCATTCTGCAGTGAGAGCTGTTGGAATAGTGTCTGTGTGTGTGTGCATGAGCGCATGTGGGTGTGCATGTACATGCATGTGTGCATGTGTTTGCATGCATGTTGGTATGTGAATGCATGTGAATACAGGTGTGTGCGCGCCTATGTGCTGGTGTACCTGTGTGTGTTCATGTGTGTGGATCAGGCTGAGGACAAGAATGGGCTTCGCTGTGAAGTCACTCCACATTCACTGATGTCCATTGTCTAGGTGGCACATGGAGAATGAGTGCTGGGCAAGGTTTCGACACCCACATAATAAACCCTAGCAACAGTCTGCAGGGGGGAGACTAAACACAGCCTGTGGCGAAGGTACAGGAGATGACTATCCCTTGGTTCTCCCGCCCCTTCCCCGTCACCAAGCGAAGAAGTACCTTGCTTCTCCCCAATCGATGGACAGATCAAGCAGCGAAGGAATGGCAGGTGGGGCCCAGGTTCCCTCTCCGCCCACCACACCCCAGCTTGTAGTGTGGTGCATTGCTGCGAGACGCCTAATCTCTTCTAAAGCATTTTAATTTCAGAACTAAAATATTGCAACACCTGTCCTGTTGACTTGAACAAACCAGTTCACCGAGCCACAGTTGCTAGACAGGAAAGTCCAGGTCTATGCAAAAAAAACATTTTATTCGTTCATGGGATGTGGGCGTTGCTGGCAAGGGTAGCATTTATTGCCCAACCCTAGTTACCCTTGAGAAGGTAGTGGTGAGCCGCCTTCTTGAACCGCTGCAATCCATGTGGTGAAGGTACTCCCGCAATGCTGTTAGGGAGGGAGTTCCAGGATTCTGGCCCAACGACGATGAAGGAACGGTGATATACTTTCAAGTTAGTATGGTGTGTGACTTGGAGGGGAACTTGGAGGTGGTGGTGTTCCCATGCGCCTGCTGCCCTTGTCCTTCTAGGTGGAAGAGGTCGCGGGTTTGGGAGGTGCTGCCGAAGAAGCCTTGGCAAGTTGCTGCAGTGCATCTTGTAGATGGTACACACTGCAGCCACGGTACGCCAGTGGTGGAGGGAGTGAATGTTTAAGGTGGTGGATGGGTGCCAATCAAGCGGGCTGCCTTGTCTTGGATGGTGTCGAGCTTCTTAAGTGTTGTTGGAGCTGCACTCACCCAGGCAAGTGGAGAGTATTCCATCACACTCCTTACTTGTGCCTTGTAGATGGTGGAAAGGCTTTGGGGAGTCAGGAGGTGAGACACTCATCACAGAATACCTAGCCTCTGACCTGCTCTTGTTGCCATAGTATTTATGTGGCTGGTCCAGTTTAGTTTCTGGTCAATGGTGACCCCCAGGATGTTGATGGTGGGGGATTTGGCGATGGTAATGCCGTTGAATGTCATGGGGCGGTGGTTAGACTCTCGTGGACACGTGGCAGATGAAATTTAACGCAGAGAACTGCGAAGTGATACATTTTGGTAGGAAGAATGAGGAGAGGCAATATAAACTAAAGGCACAATTTTAAAGTGGGTGCAGGAACAGAGAGACCTGGGGCTTCACATACACAAGTCTTTGAAAGTGGCAGGACAGCTTGAGAAGGCCATTAAAGGAAATGGGATCCTTGGATTTATTAATAGAGGAATAGATTACAAAAACAAGGCAATTACGCTAAACCTTTATAAATCACTGGTTAGGCCTCAGCTGGAGTATTGTGTTCAATTCTGGACAACACACTTTAGGAAGGATGTCAAGGCCTTGGAGAGGGTGCAGAGGAGGTTTACTAGAATGGTTCCAGTGATGAGGAACTTCAGTTACGTAAATAAGGAGAAACTATTTCCAGTGACAGAGGGGTCGGTAACCAAAGCACGCAGCCATGGCTGATCATCCAAACTCAGTACCCGGTCCCTGTTTTCTCCCCATACCCCTTGATCCCTTTAGCCTGAAGAAATATATCCAACTCCTTCTTGAATATATTTAATGAATTGGCCTCAACTGCCTTCTGTGGTAGATAATTCCACAGGTTCACCACTCTCTGGGTGAAGAAATTCCTCCTCATCTCTGTCCTAAATGGCTTACCCCTTATCCTTAGACTGTGACCCCTGGTTCTGGACTCCCCGACCATCGAGAACATCCTTCCTGCATCTAGTCTATCTAGTCCTGTTAGAATTTTATAAGTTTCAATGAGATCCCCTCTCATTCTTCTAAACTCCAGTGAGTATAAGCCCAATCGACCCAATCTCTCCTCATACGTCATTCCTGCCATCCCAGGTATCAGCCTGGTGAATCTTCGCTGCACTCCCTCCATGGCAAGAACATCCTTCCTCAGATAAGGCGACCAAAACTGCACACAATACTCAAGATGTGGTCTCACCAAGGCCCTGTACAACTGCAGCAAGACATCCTTGTTCCTGTACTCAAACCCTCTCGCTACGGAGGCCAACATACCATTTGCCTTCTTAACCGCCTGCTGCACCTGCATGCTTACCTTCAGCGACTGGTGCACAAGGACACCCAGGTCTCTCTGCACTTCCCCTTCTCCCAATCTATTGCCATTCAGATAATAATCTGCCTTCCTGTTTTTGCCACCAAAGTGGATAACCTCGCATTTATCCACATTATACTGCATCTGCCATGCTTCTGCCCAATCACCCAACCTGTCCAAATCATACTAGAGTTTCTCGGCATCCTCCTCACAGCATACACACCCACCCAGCTTTGTGTCATCTGCAAACTTGGAGATATTACATCTAGTTCCTTCGCCTAGATCATTTATATATATTGTGAATAGCTGGGGTCCTAGCACCGATCCCTGCGGTACCCCACTAGTCACTGCCTGCCACTCGGAAAAGGATCCGTTTATTCCAACTCTTTGCTTCCTGTCTGCCAACCAGTTCTTTATCCAAGTCAGTACCTTGCCCCCAATCCCATGTGCCTTAACTTTACACGCTAATCTCTTATGCGGGACTTTATCAAAAGCCTTCTGAAAGTCCAAATACACCACATCCACTGGTTCTCCCTTATCTATTCTACCAGTTACATCCTCAAAAAATTCCAGCAGATTAGTCAAGCACGATTTACCTTATCTTTTATAATGGACTCTATCATTTTCCCCACTACCGATGTCAGGCTTACCAGACTATAATTCCCCGTTTTCTCTCTACCACCTTTTTTGAATAGTGGGGTAACATTAGCTACCCTCCAATGCATGGGAACTGTTCCAGAGTCTTTAGAATTTTGTCCAGACCCCTCAGGATCTTATATGTTTCAGTCAAGTCACCTCTTACTCTTCTAAACTCCAGCCGATACAAGCCTAGCCTGTCCAACCTTTCCTCACAAGACAACCCGCCCATTCCAGGTATTAGTCTAGTAAACCTTCTCTGAACTGCTTCCAACGCATTTACATCCTTCCTTAAATAAGGAGACCAATACTGTACACAGTACTCCAGATGTGGTCTCACCAATGCCCTGTATAACTGAAGCATAACCTCCCTACTTTTATATTCAATTCCCCTCGCAATAAATGATAACATTCTATTAGCTTTCCTAATTACTTGCTGTACCTGCATACTAACCTTTTGCAATTCATGCACTAGGTCACCCAGATCCCTCTGTATCTCAGAGCTCTGCAATCTCTCACCATTTAGATAATATGCTTCTTTTTTATTCTTCCTGCCAAAATGGACAACTTCACATTTTCCCACATTATACTCCATTTGCCCGATCTTTGTCCACTCACTTAACCTATCTACATCCCTTTGTAGCCTCCTTATGTCCTCTTCACAATTGACTTTCCTACCTATCTTTGTGTCATCAGCAAATTTAGCAACCATACCTTCGATCCCTTCATCCAAGTCATTTATATAAATTGTAAAAAGTTAAGGCCCCAGCACTGATCCCTGTGGCACACCACTTGTTACATCTTGCCAATCAGAAAATGACCCATTTATGCCTACGGAGCAGGCTCGAGGGGCCGAATGGCCTACTCCTGCTCCTATCTTCTATGTTTCTACTCTCTGTTTCCTGTTAGCTAGCCAATCTTCTATCCATGCCAATATGTTACCCTCTACACCATGAGCTTTTATTTTCCACAATAACCTTTGATGTGGCACCTTATCAAATGCCTTCTGGAAATCTAAGTACAGTACATCCACCGGTTCCCCTTTATCTACAGCACATGTTACTTCCTCAAAGAACTCCAATAAATTGGTTAAACATGATTTCCCTTGCACAAAACCATGTTGATTCTGCCTGATTACTTTGAACTTTTCTAAGTGCCCTGCTATAACATCTTTAATAATAGCTTCTAACATCTTCCCTATGACAGATGTTAAGCTAACTGGCCTGTAGCTTCCTGCTTTCTGTCTTCCTCCCTTTTTGAATAAAGGAGTTACATTCTCTATTTTCCAATCTAATGGAACCTTCCCCGAATCTAGGGAATTTGGGAAAATTAAAACCAACGCATCAACTATCTCACTAGCCACTTCTTTTAAGACCCTAGGTTGAAGTCCATCAGGACTTGGGGACTTGTCAGCCCGCAGCTCCAACAATTTGCTCAGTACCACTTCCCTGGTGATTATAATTTTCTTCAGTTACTCCCTCCCTTCCATTTCCTGATTTACAGCTATTTCTGGGATGTTACTTGTAAAACATAGAAACATAGAAACATAGAGATAGGAACAGGAGTAGGCCATTCGGCCCTTCGAGCCTGCTCCGCCATTCAATGAGATCATGGCTGATCTTCATCTGAGATCTTAGCTGATCTTACCAGTTCAGTACCCCGTCCCCGCCTTTTCTCCGTAACCCTTAATCCCCTTAGCCTTCAGAAATATATCCAATTCTCTCTTGAAAATATTTATTGAATTAGCCTTCACAGCCCTCTGTGGCAGGGAATTCCACAGGCTCACCACTCTTTGAGTGAAGAAATTCTTCCTCATCTCTGTTTTAAATGATTTGCCCGCTATTTTTAGACTGTGGCCCCTGGTTCTGTGCTCCCCTGCCATTGGAAACATTCTCTCTGAATTCAGCCTGTCCAGGCCTGCCATAATTTTATATGTTTCGATGAGATCCCCTCTCAATCTTCTAAACTCCAGTGAGTACAAGCCCAAACTATTCAATCTCTCCTCGTAGGTCATTCCCGCCATTCCAGGTATCAGCCTGGTGAATCGCCGCTGCACTCTTTCCATGGCAAGAACATCCTTCCGCAGATGGGGCGACCAAAACTGTACACAATACTCCAGATGCGGTCTCACCAGCACCTTGTACAGCTGTAGTAAGGTATCCCTATTCCTATACTCGAACCCCCTTGATATGAAGGCCAACATACCATTTGCCTTCTTAATCGCCTGTTGCACCTGCATGCTCTCCTTCAGTGACTGGTGCACAAGAACACCCAGGTCCCTCTGCACTTCCCCATCTCCCAATCTATTGCCATTTAGATAATAATCTACCCTCCTGTTTTTACCCCCAAAGTGGATAACCTCGCATTTATCCACATTATAGTGCATCTGCCACGTATCCGCCCATTCCCCCAACCTGTCCAAATCGCACTGTAGCCTCCTGACATCCTCATCAGAGCCCACCCCATCTCCTAGTTTAGTGTCGTCAGCGAATTTGGAAATATTGCATCCAATTCCCTGATCCAGATCATTTATATATATTGTGAACAGCTGGGGTCCCAGGACAGATCCTTGCGGCACCCCGCTGGTCACTGCCTGCCACTCCGAAAACGAGCCGTTTATTCCAACTCTCTGTTTTCTATCCGCCAGCCAGTTCTCTATCCACGTTAATACTTTGCCCCCAATCCCATGAGCCTTAATTTTGCATGATAATCTTTTGTGTGGAACCTTATCGAAGGCTTTCTGGAAGTCAAGGTACACCACATCCACTGGCTCTCCCCCATCTATTTTACCAGTTACTTCCTCAAAAAATTCCAGCAGATTAGTCAAACACGATTTACCCTTTGTAAATCCATGTTGACTCTGTCCGATCCTTTCCCCATTTGTCAAGTGCTCCGCTATTTTATCCTTAATAATGGACTCTAGCATTTTGCCCACAACCGATGTAAGGCTTACTGGTCTATAATTCCCTGCTTTCTCTCTACCCCCCTTTTTAAATATTGGGGTAACATTAGCTACCCTCCAATCCACGGGTACTGTTCCCGAGTCAATGGAGTTCCGGAAGATGATCCTTAGAGCATCTGCTATCTCCAGGGCCACCTCCTTAAGTACCCTAGGATGTAGTTTATCAGGCCCCGGGGATTTGTCGGCCTTCAGTCCCCTCAACTTACCCAACACCATATCCCTAGAGATACTAATTTCTGTCAGCTCCTCCCTCTCATTAGTCCCTATGTTTGCCGATATTCCTGGGAGGTTATTTGTGTCCTCCTTTGTGAATACAGAACCAAAGTATGAGTTTAATTGGTCTGCCATTTCCTTATTCTCCATTATATATTCTCCCGAATCGGACTGCAAGGGACCGACTTGGGATTTTACCAGTCTTTTCCTCCTGATATACCGATAAAAGCTTTTGCAGTCTGTCTTTATGTTTGCTGCAAGTTTACTTTCGTATTCTATTTTCCCCTTCCTGATTAATCCCTTTGTCCTCTTTTGCTGTATCCTGTACTGCCCCCAATCTTCCGGTCTGGTGCTTTTTTTTGCCAGTTGATATGCCCTTTTTTTTGATTTTATGCTGTCCCTAATTTCCCTCGTTATCCACGGTTGAGCCACCTTTTTAGGTTTATTTTTATTTTTATTTTTATTTGTATCCTCTATAGTGAAGACCGATGCAAAATACCTGATCAATTCAACTGCCATCTCCTTATTTTCCATTATTAATTCCCCAGACTCACTTTTTATAGGACCAACACTCACTTTGTTAACTCTCTTCTTTTTTAAATATCTATAGAAACTCTTAGGGCTGGATTTTGCTACGGGGGCGGGTTGGAGGTGGGAAACCCACATTCGGGCTTGTTGTCCCGCCTCCATGGAGATGTGGCCAACCCACTGGACTTTCCTCTGATTGACCTTGTTGACCCCGCCCTGTGGGCTCAGCAGGCCAATTAAGGGCCACCCGGCAACAGGTGACGTCAGAGATTGACATTTCATCTGTCAAAAGCTTTTGGCAGATGAAAGATCAGTGTTTAACAGCTGTTTGAAGCTGTCAAGCACTGAAAAACTGCTAATTCAGCCTCAGTCCTTTCTCAGGATAACTTTAAAATCATTTTGCTGGAGAAACAAAGAAGCTGATTTTTTTTTAAAAATCGGAGCTTCTGTGGTTCTTGCAGCCGACTCCCGACACCGGAATGCAGGACTCCTGTAAAGGTAAGTAAAAGTAAGTTAAACTTATTTAAACACTTGCAAAACACTTACCTTTGCACTCCTGCACCCCTCACTCACCTGAACACTGGGCATCTCGACCCCTCCAAGACCTCAGACCCACGTCCCGCCTCGAAAACTTTTCGTGGTTTGAAGCTGTCGGGAAGCCCACAAACCTGCAATAAAAATCGCGAATAGGCAAAAAACTACCTGTTAACAGGCAGTTTAATTGCCTTTAATCCCTTCCCGCCTCTGGGAGTCGGGTTCCAGCACTTGTCGGCAACCCGACTCCTATGAAATTGACATGGAGGCGGGTTGGAGGCGGGATGGGGTCGGGACCCCCGATCTCTGATTTTTATCGCCCGCACGCCTCCAACCCGATTCCAGGGGCTTAGGAAAATCCAGCCCTTACTATCTGTTTTTATATTTCTAACTAGCTTTCTCTCGTACTCTAATTTTTCCCTCCTTATTAATCTTTTAGTCATTCTTTGCTGTTTTTTATATTCTGTCCAATCTTCTGATCTTCCACCCACCTTTGCGCAATTATATGCTTTAACTTTTTTAGTTCACCACAGATGGTGGGTCCTCCCCTTGGAATGTTTCTTTCTCGTTGGAATGCATATATTCTGTGTATTTTGAAATATCCCCTGAAATGTCTGCCACTGCAACTCTATTGACCTATCCCTTAACCTAATTTGCCAGTTCACTTTAGCTAGCTCTGCTTTCATGCCCTCATAATTGCCCTTATTTAAGTTTAAAAACCTAGTCTTGGACCCACTCTTCTCTCTCTCAAACTGAATGTAAAATTCAACCATATTATGATCGCTACTACCTAGGGGCACCTTCACTATGAGGTTATTAATTAATCCTATCTCGTTGCACAATACCAGGTCTAGTATAGCCTGCTCTCTGGTTGGCTCCAGGACGTGCTGTTGTAAGAAACTATCCCGAAAACATTCCATGAAGTCCTCATTTATGCTACCTTTGCCCATCTGATTTTTCCAGTCTATATGCAGATTAAAATCCTCCATGATTATTGCCGTACCCTTCTGACAAGCTCCCATTATTTCTTCCTTTATACTCCATCCTACCATGTGGTTACTGTTAGGGGGCCTGTACATCACTCCCACAAGTGACTTCTTGCCTTTATTATTTCTCATCTCTCCCCAAACCGCTTCTACATCCTGGTTTCCTGAACTTAGGTCATCCCTCTCTATTGTGCTAATACCATCATTAATTAATAGAACCACCCCTCCACCTTTTCCCACCTTCCTGTCCTTCCTAAATGTCATGTATCCTTCAATATTCAGGTCCCAATCTATGTCATCCTGCTGCCATGTTTCTGTAATGACTATCAGATCATATTTATTTATTTCTATTTGCGCTATCAGTTCATCTGTTCTGTTTTGAATGCTACGTGCAGTCAGATGCAGAGCCTTTAGTTTTGTCCTTTTATTATTTTTGTAACCTCTAGCCTTATCTGTTGATTTACTCTTAGATTTGTACTCTCTATCCCTTCCTGTCACGGTCTGTTTATCATTTCCCATATTAATACCTTTCTCTACTGCCTTGTATCTAATCTTTGAATTACCACATCTTCCCAAATTTGATCCCTTGCCCCCACTATTTAGTTTAAAGCCCTCTCTACCGCCCTAGTTATACGACTCACCAGAACACTGGTCCCAGCATGATTCAGGTGAAGACCGTCCCAATGATACAGATCCCACTTTCTCCAATACTGGTGCCAGTGCCCCAGGAATTGAAACCCATTCCTCCCACACCAGTATTTGAGCCACGCATTCACCTCTCTAATTTTATTTTACCCTATGCCAATTTACTTGTGGCTCAGGTAATAATGCAGATGTTATTACCCGTGAGGTTCTACTTTTTAATTTAGCCCCTAGCTACTCATACTCTCTCAGCAGAACCTCTTTCATTCTCCATCTTAATGAAGAATTCAAGACCGAGGCCGCCTCGGTCGCTTCGTTCCTCGCAGGTCCGCCCGCCTGCCGCCGTTGCTCTGAGGCCTGCCTGGTCTCAGAGCCACATTTAACCCGCCGCCTCGGTCGCCTTGTGCCTCGCAGGTCCGCCTGCCTGCCGCCGCTGCTCTTCATTCATTAAGATGGAGAATGAAGTTGTTGACTCAGAGGCTAGGGTCCAAAATTTAAATAAAGGAAACAACGACGGTCTGAGGTGCGAGTTGGGTAGGATTGATTGGGGAATGTCACTCAAAGGGTTGACGGTGGATAGGCAATGGCAAACATTCAAAGACCGCATGGATGAACTACAGAAAATGTTCATCCCAGTTTGGCACAAAAATAAAACAAAAAGGCTGACTCAACCGTGGCTAACAAGGGAAATTAGGGATAGCATAAGATCCAAAGAGAGGACATATAAATTGGCCAGAAAAAGCAATAATCCTGAGGATTGGGAGCAATTTAGGATTCAACAAAGGAGGACAAAGGGATTAATTAAGAAGGGGAAAATAGAATATGAGAGTAGGCTTGCAGGGAACATAAAAACTGACTGTAAAAGCTTTTATAGATATGTGAAGAGAAAAAGATTGGTGAAGTCAAGCGTAGGTCCCTTGCAGTCAGAATCAGGGGAATTTATAATGGGGAACAAAAAAATGGCAGACCAGCTAAATACATATTTTGGTTCTGTCTTCACAAAGGAGGACACAAATAACCTCCCAGAAATACCGGGGAACATAGGGTCTGATGAAAGGGTGGAACTGAAAGAAATCAGTATTTGTAGGGAAATGGTGTTAGGAAAATTGATGGGACTGAAGGCCGATAAATCCCCAGGGCCTGACAATCTACATCCCAGGGTACTTAAGGAAGTGGCCCTAGAAATAGTAGACGCATTGCTGGTCACCTTCCAGAACTCAATAGACTCTGGAACAGTACCCATGGATTGGAGGGTAGCTAATGTTACCCCACTACTCAAAAAAGGTGGCAGAGAAAAAGCGGGAATTATAGACCGGTAAGCCTGACATCGATAGTGGGGAAAATGCTAGAGCCCATTATAAAAGATGTAATAGCAGAGCACTTGGAAAGCAGTGACAGGATCGGACAAAGTCAACATGGATTTACAAAAGGTAAATCATGCTTGACTAATCTACTGGAATTTTTTGAGGATGTAACTGGTAAAATAGATAAGGGAGAACCAGTGGATGTGGTGTATTTGGACTTTCAGAAGGCTTTCGATAAGGTTCCGCATAAGAGATTAGCGTGCAAAATTAAGGCACATGGGATTGGGGGCAAGGTATTGACTTGGATAGAGAACTGGTTGGCGGACAGAAAGCAAAGAGTTGGAATAAACGGGTGGTTTTCCGAGTGGCAGGCAGTGACTAGTGGGGAACCGCAAGGATCCGACAGTGCAACACTCCCTCAGTACTGTCCCTCCAACAGTGCAGCGCTCCCTCAGGACTGTCCCTCCGACAGTGCGGTGCTCCCTCAGTACTGCCCCTCCGACAGTGACACGCTCCCTCCCTACTGCCCCTCCGACAGTGCGGCGCTCCCTCAGTACTGTCCCTCCAACATTGCAGCGCTCCCTCAGTACTGTCCCTCCGACAGTGCAGCGCTCCTTCAGTACTGTTGTAGGAAAAATGATTCCTCGGAAACTAGACTTTGAGTAAGAGAGACAACTTTATTAAATGACAGAGCTCTGGGAGAAGAGTCTGCAACCACGCGGTCTGCGAGAGCACCTTCTCCCCGATTGTAGTACGTGCCGAGCTTATATACAATTCCAAGAAGTTGGTTTTAGATCATTTACATTCATCCAATCAATTCGTTTATTAGCGCATATCGTTATTTTCCTCCAGTCAGGAGTTTACACACTTGTGCTGCCAATTCTGCCTCTTCAGGTCTTCGTTCCGTCTTGTTCCCCGGCGGAATGTGATTAGTTCGATAATAGGATACAAGTGATTAGTTCGATGATAGGATACCAGTGAACCTTGTTAGTCCTCAGTGATTCAATTAGTCCCAGTCAGGACATGAGATGAACTTTGTTCCAGCCATGCGTAAGCGTGGCATGTCTCACTGTGCAGTGATTCAATTAGTCCCAGTCAGCGAATTTGTTGTTTGTGTCTTTTCCAGCAAAATCTTGTCCAGCAATCTTGTCCAGCAAAATTTTATTCTAACAGTCCCTCCTCTTGGTCCTGGAGCACAATTCATTTGCTCCCAGATGACCATCCTCGGTCCCCCTTTCGTCGGTGCTTACAGCCACTGGCTTATGTCCGGGGGTTCGGTTGTTCCTTCGACAGTGTCGTATTGGTGTTCTTCATCCCTTGGTAGCAGGTTGGTGTGTTCCTCCTCGATAGAGGCGATCGGCATCACGGTTTTCATAGCAGTTTGGCAACACAACTTTATAAGGCTCAGCGCACAACACATCAACATACAAATTACAACTATTATTATTATCCCTTGCATAAGGGCAGCATGGTGGCATAGTGGTTAGCACTGTTGCCTCACAGCGTCAGGGACCCGGGTTCAAATCCGGCCTCGGGTGACTGTCTGTGTGGAGTTTGCACATTCTCCCCGTGTTTGCGTGGGTTTCTTCCGGGTGCTCCGGTTTCCTCCCACAGTCCAAAGATGTGCGGGTTAGGTTGATTGGCCATGATAAAAATTGGCCCTTAGTGTTAGGGGGGATTAAATACGTGGGGTTACGGGGATAGGGCTTGGGTGGGATGGCTGTTGGTGTAGGGACTGGGTGCTAGGGTTTGGATGATCAGCCATGATCTCGTTGAATGGCGGAGCAGGCTCGAAGGGCCGAATGGCCTACTCCTGCTCCTATCTTCTATGTTTCTATCTATGTATCATCCACGCTCCCCACCCGGTTTTCCCTAGCAACCAATCAAGCCACCCTGTGCTTGTGGGTTGATGGAGCTTCTTTATTTCTTCTTGGATATGATTTGCTAGGCTCGTGATATTCTCGGAGCTATCTGGGACATATGTACAGCAGTCTGTCCCGATCAGGGCACAGGTGCCTCCTTGCGCCGCCAACAGATAATCTAGGGCTATCCTATTCTGTAAGGCGGTGGTCCGGATCGCCACCATTTCGGCACTCATTTCTCTCAGGGACTCAGCCGTATCGTTGGCTATTTGTTCGAGCACTGCTGCCATGTTTATGGATTCCCTTGCTATTTTTCCTGTTCCGTACCAGGGGAATGCTATAGCCCAGAATGTTTCGGTTTCCGTAATAGCTCTCTTAACACGCTTGGCTGGTTGCCATAACGACTGGTACCCGTAGTGGTGGGTTAGGGAGGATAAATGATGGATGTATGGTACTACGTATCCTATATAGCATGACCCAGTCCAGGTTTGTGGAAGCCATGGATACGCCTTATATCCGCAAATGAAATAGGTACAGGTATTATTATAGGCCTCAAATTTGTTCCAAAGTTAGTACATGATCCCAGGTATTCCCCTCCAGGGTAGATTGCTAGTCCGGTTTAGCACTTCGGATAAATTAAACGTTCCCACGTAGGGCCATTCTAGGGCACCTGGTGGTTTAGTACTGGTTTTGGTTAAAGTGTAATTATACTTGCACTTACTCCATCCGACCACTAACCCTGTCTCGTCATAGTTTACCAAGCAGACTTCCCCCTCTGCATTGTTTAGTTTTCCCCCTGTGCTGACTAATAGCTCTTCTGGATACCTTCGATTATCGTACTGGGGATGAAACCATCCTTTAAAGTTCGTGGGGTTATACCCTGCCTGTTTCCACTCATGTTCCAGCTGACCTGGATTCAAGCTATTTTGGGTTTGTATGGTATCCTCCTTATTCCAGGTGGTATTAGAGTATAATAACCACCCTACCATCTCCTTTACCTTAAAGGGGATAGGCCTTAATGGGATTCCTCCCCCCGTATGGGTGGGCACATGGGCGCACACCCAGCAGGAGCTTTGGCCCATTTTTTTTCGCATAGACATATGACATATACAGAAAGATATTTACATGCAATCCTCTCTCTTTACGTAAATGGGGTACCGCGCTTCCCGTGACAATATAAAATAACGCCATTACCCATAATACTCTAAACATGATTAATATATCACTACAGTCCAGTCTTTACAGGAATTTTATGACAAAGGGTATGCAGATCACCTGTAAAACAGATTCAGAAAGTAGCCAGTCAGTCGTCTTTATATACTTTCAATTGTGTCCAATGCTTCCATACTCCTTTACCCCTTATGTCTAGACAGGCATAGGTATCCCCACTGATTATGATTTCATATGGCCCACTCCATTTTGGGGCGAACCCTGGTTTGCTGGGCAGAGTTTTCACCGTGACTTTACTACCCGCTGAGGGAACATAAGCCGTCATTGTGAGCTCTTGTGCCCGATCCTTGTCCTCCTGATTATCGCGGACATTCTTTCGCATCTCCTTTAATTGAGTGCTAAGTTCCAGAACGTATCGTTTTAGTCTATCTTTTAAAGGGCCTACATCGGCCCCACCTGTTATGATGCCTTCTGGCAATTGCATCGCCCTTCCTGTCATCAATTCATAAGGGGTCAAGCCTGTCGTTCGGTTTTCAGTGGCTCGCAGCTTCATTAGGATAATGGGCAATACTTCAGTCCAGGTTTTCCCCGACGTCTGCATTGCCTTTGCCAATGCATTTTTAAGGGTTCGGTTCATTCGTTCCACCATGCCCGAACTTTGAGGGTGGTATGGGATGTGGAATTTTTGTTTAATTCCCATTAATTGGCATACCGTTTTTATGACACTCCCGGTAAAGTGGGTACCTTGATCAGAGTCCATTTGAATTGGTATTCCCCACCTGGGGATTACTTCTTCAGCTAAGACTCTGGCAACCGTCAAAGCGGTGCAATTTCACGTGGGGAAAGCCTCTACCCAGCGGGTGAATTGGTCTATGACAACGAGGCAGTAGGTTTTGCCGTGTGACGGTGGAAGGGGACCTGTGAAGTCTATTTGTATATGCTCCCAGGGCCCTCGTGGCCTTGGTTGATGTCCCATTTTGACCTTTATGGGTCGCCCGGGGTTATACTGCGCACAGGTGATACATCGATGGCAGTATCTCGCGATATCTCTTCCCATCCCCTTCCACCACCATTCTTTGCTGAGGCTTCCCACCATCGCTTCTCTCCCTGAGTGTACAAGCCCATGGTGGAGTTCTAATAGCGTATTTTGAATGCACTTGGGGGCCATTACCCTGTTATCCTTTCGCCAGACATTATCGCTTCCCCGCTTTGCGCCTTGTTCTTCCCACGTACCTTTTTTGACGTCGGGGGTGTCCTCATGGAGTTCGTCAATACTTATCTCATCCTCGGAGCTGCTCACAGCGGCTATTGGTACTTCTTCGATCCTTTCTTGCTCTAGCGCCCTTTGTGCTGCTTGGTCCGCAGCCTGGTTCCCCTGGTGATTTAACCAGTCCAGGCTAGTCCGGTCCGGTTCCCTCTGATGTGCCTTAATCTTAATTACTGCTACCTGTTGGGGTTTGTCGCTAGCTTCTAGGAGGGCTTCTATCCTCAGCTGGTGTTTTATGGGATTGCCTCCCGTAGTAATGAATCCCCTCCTACCCCATGCAGTCATATAATCGTGGACCACCCCAAAGGCATACCTACTATCTGTGTAAATGTTCACGATTTTATTCTCTGACAACTCTAGTGCCCTGGTGAGAGCCACTAGCTCTGCCACTTGGGCCGATAGGCCTCCATCAATCCGTCCTGACTCTACGGTTTTTAATTCGCCATTAACCACCGCCCACCCCGTTCGGGGCAGCCCATCTATATACTTGCGTGAACCATCTACGTACAACGTCTCTTCCGCTGTCGCTAAAGGGGTGTCTTTTATCCTATCTTCTTCCAGGTTCATATCTACGTCCCCACAGTTGTGGGGCTCCCCAGTTCCCAGTATTCCTTCTGCCGGGTTCTCCCCTGTGTCTCTAACAATGGTTACTGCTTTACTCGGAGGGAGGAGGACGGCCTCCCACTTGGCACGTCTCATGTTCGAGACGGATCTTAATTTCCCGGTATTCAGCATCTCTACCAGAGTGTGTTTAGTGTGCAATATAATGTTTCCTGTCATTACTATCGGCTCACTAACCTTTACTGCCCAAGCCGCACAATCCAATGCAGCTATGCACCGGGAGAGCCCTGTGACTACCGGTCCCTCCGCTGTGGAATAGTAGGCGACGGGCCTTCTTTTATCCCCATGATCCTGTGTAACTACTGCTGTGTAAAACCCTTCTTCATTGTTGCAATGTATGTGGAAGTCCTTACTCATATCTGGCAGTCCTAGCCCTGGGGCTGATACTAGCTCAGACTTTAGTTGAGTATAAGCTTCCTCCTGTTCCGGTCCCCAATCTATCGGTTCCAACGCGGGTTTACCCCCTTTCACTAATCTTTGTATAGGTTCTGCTAATTTAGCGAACCCCGGGATAAAATTTCGACTGTAATTAAAGAGCCCCAGTACCTTCCTGACTCCGCGTACTGTTACGGGTCTCGGCATGCCCTGGACAGCGTGTTTCCTGTCCTGTGGCATTTCTTTAAGTCCTTGGGAGATTAGATGTCCCAGGTATAGGACCTGAGTTTTTCCTATCTGTGCTTTTTTAGGGCTTACCTTGAGGCCAGCCGTCTCTAGGGCCCTTAGTACTAAATATAGGGTTGCCAGATGGTCTGCCTTCGTTTCCGAGGCTATTAGTATGTCGTCGACGTACTGCAAAATAGTGCTTCCTTTAGGTACTTCTATCTGTTTTAGGATATCACTCAATGACGCGGTGAAAAATAGTTGGGCTATTATGGAATCCCTGTGGCAATCGGGTCCACGTATATTGTTTATCCCCTACTGTGAATGCAAATTTCTCTTGTGATTCCGGATCTAATGGGAGTGCCCAGAATCCGTTAGCTATGTCTAAAACGGTGAATATCTTCTGTTCAGGGGATAGCCCATTCAAAATTGTTGAGGGGCTGGCAACGATGGGGTGTAATTTAGGAGTGACCCTGTTGAGGGCCGTATAGTCTATAGTCAACCTATAGCTCCCATCAGGTTTCTCTACTGGCCATGTGGGGGAATTAGTAGTGCTCGTGGTTTCCCTCAGGATACCCCTTTCTACTAGCCCCTTCACTATGTCCACGACTGCCTTCCTGGCCTCCGCCTTTATTGGGTACTGGCGGTGGGATTAGCCAATGTCCCGCCCCGACTCACAGGAGCCATCTCGACTATTTCAACGTCCCCCTCGCCTGCAGGGGCTGTTGGTTCTGCACTGTAATATGGGGGAAGGGAGGTGGTGTCTGGACAAGTCCCCATTCACCCCCCCTCGTATACCTTACACTCTAATTCCTTTATAATCTTTGCTTGACATTTCGCCTTTGTCTCTAGTTCCGTAACCATCTGTACTTTGTCTTGTGCAACTTTCTTTATTACGTTTACTTGTTCAATGAGTCCTGCTAGTTGGTGTACTAATAACACTCCTGCCTTCTTGGTTTTATCCTTTGTCTGTTTAGTCAACCAGCTTCTCTGGAGTTCTAAAGTCTGTGACACATCCCACCCGTCTTTCTGCATCTTCTTAATTAACGACTGTCGGTTTGTCATATAAGAATATGTGAGGGAGCCCGAAGGTCCCCTCTTAACTTCCTCACCTGACATCGCCGCTGCTTCACCGATCGTTCCTTCGTGTCTGGAGATCTGTTCCTTAGAGAGCCCCCCTATTCTTTCCTTCCGAGAATACCGGAGCTTCTTGTCGCACTCTATGCCAGCGTTCTCAGAGGTCCGGGTTTGACTTTCTCTCAAAACTGCCCGGACGTGTAACGCTTGCTTGTTGGACGGGGTTTCTACCCCTCCCCAGTGCCTGTTTACCTGATCAGGGTCCTACAACACCGACACTAATAATCTCCTAGTTCACTTAGCAACATGATATAATGCAGAAAAATGTTAACCATACTCGACAAGTAACATGACTCTAGAACACCTTGGAGTCTCGAGTCTCGGCACCTACTTCATGGTCCTGGCCTTCGCGTGGGGCATTTGCCCTCTTAACAACCGGCCTGAGGCTAGGGCCTAGAAATTAGGTATAGCCCCGCCAGGTCTTTAGCGCCCGAAATTTAGCGCTCGGCCGGATTCCCGTAGCGCCCGCCTGAAATTCAGTTGCGCTGCCCCAACACGGAGGCGGGCGCTATTGGAGGGTTTGGCCGCCTCGTTTGGGGCGAAGAATGTCAGTTTCAGGCGTCCAGCTGCCGCTGCGGCACCCGATGCGGTGCGGCAGGCTGGGGTACTGCAGGCCTCCTCCTTCTCTTAAGGAGGAGCTGCCTGCAGCCGTGAGATCGCCGCTGGATTCCCCCGGCAAATGAGCCCGGCACCACGGAGAAGTGCCGGGCTCGCGGGAGTGACACACCAATGCAGCGGGGGGGTGGTGCAGGAGTCCGGGGAGGGAGGTGCGGCCAGGCGGCCGCCGGGAAAGCGGCCGGCCGCCCCTCCACCTTTATGCGCCGGCCTCTCAGAGCTGCAAGGCACCGTTTTGCAAACGCTGTTTGCGGCCGCCACGGGAGAGGCGGCCGCAACTGAATTTGGCGGTCAGACCGGAATTGCATTGGAACCGGGGCGCTGCGCACACCGATGACGTCATCGGTGCCGGCGCAGCGCTACCGGCTAACGTCAATGTTACGGACCAACTGAATTTCGGGCGCGAAACAACTTCCGGCGCAAACCACTCTATAGCCCATAAGTGGGCGCAAACGCGACTGAATTTCTAGGCCGAGGTGTCTGAGACAAGTGTCCTCCTGATCCGAGGTTTTTCTTAGTTACTTAGTTACTATTACACAAATACAAATACACACATACAAATCAAGTAGTGTCTCTTACCCACTCAGTCTGTGTCCCAGATTTGTTTTGGTGCCGCTTCGCCGTTCAGTCGCCTTGTCGAGTGTCTCTGATTTATGGCATGTCAAAAATCTGACTACTCACCCTGGTCACTGATTCGAACGACTGTTCAGCTCCATGGCACCCTGCTCGCAGTGCCAATTTGTTGTAGGAAAAATGATTCCTCGTAAACTAGACTTTGAGTAAGAGAGACAACTTTATTAAATGACAGAGCTCTGGGAGAAGAGTCTGCAACCACGCGGTCTGTGAGAGCACCCTCTCCCCGATTGTAGTACGTGCCGAGCTTATATACAATTCCAAGAAGTTGGTTTTAGATCATTTACATTCATCCAATCAATTCGTTTATTAACGCATATCGTTATTTTCCTCCAGTCAGGAGTTTACACACTTGTGCTGCCAATTCTGCCTCTTCAGGTCTTCGTTCCGTCTTGTTCCCCGGCGGAATGTGATTAGTTCGATAATAGGATACAAGTGATTAGTTTGATGATAGGATACCAGTGAACCTTGTTAGTCCTCAGTGATTCAATTAGTCCCAGTCAGGACATGAGATGAACTTTGTTCCAGCAATGCGTAAGCGTGGCATGTCTCACTGTGCAGTGATTCAATTAGTCCCAGTCAGCGAATTTGTTGTTTGTGTCTTTTCCAGCAAACTCTTGTCCAGCAATCTTGTCCAGCAAAATTTTATTCCAACAGTACTGCCCCTCCGACAGTGCAGCGCTCCTTCAGTACTGTCCCTCCGACAGTGCGGCGCTCCCTCAGTACTGCCCCTCCGAGAGTAAAACGCTCCCTCAGTACTGCCCCTCCAACAGTGCGGCGCTCCCTCAGTACTGACCCTCCGACATTGCGGCACTCCCTCAGTACTGCCCCTCCGACAGTGCGGCACTCCCTCAGTACTGCCCCTCCGACATTGCGGCGCTTCCTCAGGTACTGCCTCTCTGACAGTGCGGCGCTCCCTCAGTACTACCCCTCCAACAGTGCGGCGCCTCCCTCAGTATTGCCCCTCCGACAGTGCGGTGCTCCCTCAGTACTGCCCCTCCAACAGTGCAGTGCTCCCTCAGTACTGACCCTCTGACATTGCGGCTCTCCCTCAGTACTGCCCCTCCAACAGTGCGGCACTCCCTCAGAACTGCCCCTCCGACAGTGCGGCGCTTCCTCAGGTACTGCCCCTCCGACAGTGCGGTGCTCCCTCAGTACTGCCCCTCCGACAGTGCGGCGCTCCCTCAGTACTGCCCCTCCGACAGTGCAGCGCTCCCTCAGCACTGACCCTCCGACAGTGCGGCGCTCCCTCAGTACTGCCCCTCCGACAGTGCGGTGCTCCCTCAGTACTGCCCCTCCAACAGTGCAGTGCTCCCTCAGTACTGACCCTCTGACATTGCGGCTCTCCCTCAGTACTGCCCCTCCAACAGTGCGGCACTCCCTCAGAACTGCCCCTCCGACAGTGCGGCGCTTCCTCAGGTACTGCCCCTCCGACAGTGCGGTGCTCCCTCAGTACTGCCCCTCCGACAGTGCGGCGCTCCCTCAGTACTGCCCCTCCGACAGTGCAGCGCTCCCTCAGCACTGACCCTCCGACAGTGCGGCGCTCCCTCAGTACTGCCCCTCCGACAGTGCGGTGCTCCCTCAGTACTGCCCCTCCAACAGTGCAGTGCTCCCTCAGTACTGACCCTCTGACATTGCGGCTCTCCCTCAGTACTGCCCCTCCAACAGTGCGGCACTCCCTCAGAACTGCCCCTCCGACAGTGCGGCGCTTCCTCAGGTACTGCCCCTCCGACAGTGCGGTGCTCCCTCAGTACTGCCCCTCCGACAGTGCGGCGCTCCCTCAGTACTGCCCCTCCGACAGTGCAGCGCTCCCTCAGCACTGACCCTCCGACAGTGCGGCGCTCCCTCAGTACTGCCCCTCCGACAGTGCGGCGCTCCCTCAGCACTGACCCTCCGACAGTGCGGCGCTCCCTCAGTACTGCCCCTCCGACAGTGCGGCGCTCCCTCAGTACTGACCCTCCAACAGTGCGGCGCTCCCTCAGTACTGCCCCTCCGACAGTGCAGTGCTCCCTCAGTACTGACCCCCCGACAGTGCGGCACTCCCTCATTTTAAACTAAAATGGCAGGGGGTTGGGAACCTGAGCAGGGAGACAGAGGAAAGGGAAACAAGGATAAAAGCAAAAGATAGGAAGGAGAAAAACAAAAGTGGCAGTCAGAGAAATCAACGGTTTAAATCAAACATGGCCACAGTAAATAATAATTCTAATAGGTCTAAGAGCGTTAAAAAAACAAGCCTGAAGGCTTTGTGTCTTAATGCGAGGAGCATTTGTAATAAGGTGGATGAATTGGCTGCGCAAATAGAAGTAAACAAATACGATTTGGTTGCGATTACGGAAACGTGGCTCAAGGAAGGCCAGGACTGGGAACTCAACATCCAGGGGTATTCGATATTCAGGAAAGATAGGCAAAAAGGAAAGGGAGGTGGGGTAGCATTACTGGTTAAAGAAGGGATTAACACAATTGTAATGAAGGATATTAGCTCTGATGAGGTGGAATCTGTATGGGTAGAATTGAGAAATACTAAGGGGAAAAAAACGTTAGTGGGAGTGGTTTATAGACCTCCAAACAGTAAGGCGGAGGTTGGGGATGGCATTAAAAGAGAAATTAAAGAAGCGTGCAATAAGGGCACAGAAGTCATCATGGGTGACTTTAATCTACATATAGATTGGGCCAACCAAATGAGTAACAATACTGTGGAGGAGGAATTCCTGGAGTGTTTACGGGATGGTTTCCTGGACCAATATGTCGAGGAACCAACCAGAGATCAGGCCATCTTAGACTGGGTATTATGTAACGAGAAAGGATTAATTAGCAATCTTGTTGTACGAGGCCCCTTGGGTCGGAGCGATCATAATATGATCGAATTCTTCATTAAGATGGAGAATGAAGTAGTTGACTCGGAGACTAGGTCCTCAATTTAAATAAAGGAAACTACGATGGTCTGAGGAGCGAGTTGGGTAGGATCGATTGGGGAATGTCACTCAAAGGGTTGACGGTGGATAGGCAATGGCAAACATTCAAAGACTGAATGGATGAGCTACAGAATTTGTTCATCCCAGTTTGGCATAAAAATAAAACAAAAAAGGTGACCCAACCGTGGCTAACAAGGGAAATTAGGGATAGCATAAGGTCCAAAGAGAGGGCATATAAATTGGCCAGAAAAAGCAATAATCCTGAGCATTGGGAGCAGTTTAGGATTCAACAAAGGAGGACAAAGGAATTAATTAAGAAAGGGAAAATAGAATATGAGAGTAAGCTTGCAGAGAACATAAAAACTGACTGTAAAAGCTTTTATAGATATGTGAAGAGAAAAAGATTGGTGAAGTCAAGCTTAGGTCTCTTGCAGTCAGAATCGGGGGAATTTATAATGGGGAACAAAGAAATGGCAGACCAACATATTTTGGTTCTGTCTTCACAAAGGAGGACACAAATAACCTCCCAGAGATGCCGGGGAACATAGGGTCTGATGAAAGGGTGGAACTGAAAGAAATCAGTATTTGTAGGGAAATGGTGTTAGGAAAATTGATGGGACTGAAGGCTGATAAATCCCCAGGGCCTGATAATCTACATCCCAGGGTATTAAGGAAGTGACCCTAGAAATAGTAGATGCATTGCTGGTCATCTTCCAGAACTCGATAGACTCTGGAACGGTACCCATGGATTGGCGGGTAGCTAATGTTACCCCACTATTCAAAAAAGGTGGCAGAGAAAAGGCGGGGAATTGTAGACCGGTAAGCTTGACATCGGTAGTGGGGAAAATGCTAGAGTCCATTATAAAAGATGTAATAGCAGAGCACTTGGAAAGCAGTGACTGGATCGGACAAAGTCAACATGGATTTACAAAAGGTAAATCATGCTTGACTAATCTACTGGAATTTTTTGAGGATGTAACTGGTAAAATAGATAAGGGAGAACCAGTGGATGTGGTGTATTTGGACTTTCAGAAGGCTTTCGATAAGGTCCCGCATAAGTGATTAGCGTGCAAAATTAAGGCACATGGGATTGGGGGCAAGGTATTGACTTGGATAGAGAACTGGTTGGTGGACAGAAAGCAAAGAGTTGGAATAAACGGGTCGTTTTCCGAGTGGCAGGCAGTGACTAGTGGGGTACCGCAAGGATTGGTCCTAGGACCCCAGCTGTTCACAATATATATTAATGATCTGGATGAGGGAATTGGATGTAATATCTCCAAATTTGCAGACGACACAAAGCTGGGTGGGAGGGTATGCTGTGAGGAGGATGTCGTGAAACTCCAGTACGATTTGGACAGGTTGGGTGATTGGGCAGAAACATGGCAAATGCACTATAATGTGGATAAGTGTGAGGTTATCCACTTTGGTGGCAAAAACAGGAAGGCAGATTATTATTTGAATGGCAATAGATTGGGAGAAGGGGAACTGCAAAGAGACCTGGGTGTTCTTGTACACCAGTCGCTGAAGGTAAGCATGCAGGTGCAGCAGGCGGTTAAGAAGGCAAATGGTATGTTGACCTTTGCAGCAAGAGGGTTCGAGTACAAGAACAAGGATGTCTTGCTGCAGTTGTACAGGGCCTTGGTGAGACCGCACCTTGAGTATTGTGTGCAGTTTTGGTCGCCTTACCTGAGGAAGGATGTTCTTGCCATGGAAGGAGTGCAGCGAAGATTCACCAGGCTGATACCTGGGATGGCAGGAATGACGTATGAGGAGAGATTGTGTCGATTGGGCTTATACTCACTGGAGTTTATAAGATTCAGAGGGGATCTCATCGAAACCTATAACATTCTGTCAGGCCTGGACAGACTAGATGCAGGAAGGATGTTTCTGATGGCCGGGGAGTCCAGAACCAGGGGTCATAGTCTAAGGATAAGGGGTAAGCCATTTAGGACTGAAATGAGGAGGAATTTCTTCACCCAGAGAGTGGTGAACCTGTGGAATTCTCTGCCACAGAGGGTGGTGGAGGCCAGTTCATTACGTATATTCAAGAAAGAGTTGGATATATTTCTTAAGGCTAAAGGGATCAAGGGATATGGGGAGAAGGCAGGGACCGGGTACTGAATTTGGATGATCAGCCATGATCTCATTGAATGGCGGAGCAGGCTCGAGGGGCCGAATGGCCTACTCCTGCTCCTATCTTCTATGTATCTATGTTTCCATGTACTGCCCCTCCGACAGTGCAGCGCTCCCTCAGTACTGCCCATCCGACAGTGCGGCGCTCCCTCAGTACTGCCCCTCCGACAGTGCAGCGCTCCCTCAGTACTGACCCTCCGACAGTGCCGCGCTCCCTCAGTACTGCCCCACCGACAGTGCCGCGCTCCCTCAGTACTGCCCCTCCGACAGTGCGGCGCTCCCTCAGTACTGCCCCTCCGACAATGCAGCGCTCCCTCAGTACTGACTCTCCGACAGTGCAGCTCTCCCTCAGTAC
Source organism: Somniosus microcephalus (assembly GCF_052327205.1). Classification (NCBI taxonomy): domain Eukaryota; kingdom Metazoa; phylum Chordata; class Chondrichthyes; order Squaliformes; family Somniosidae; genus Somniosus; species Somniosus microcephalus. The sequence continues at coordinate 1,623,269 of NC_140992.1, read as the reverse complement.
TGCCCCTCCGACAGTGCAGCGCTCCCTCAGTACTGACCCTCCAACAGTGCGGCGCTCCCTCAGTACTGCCCCTCCGACAGTGCAGCGCTCCCTCAGTACTGCCCCTCCGACAGTGCAGCGCTCCCTCAGTACTGACCCCCCGACAGTGCAGCTCTCCCTCAGTACTGCCCTCCGACAGTGCAGCGCTCCCTCAGTACTGCCCCGCCGACAGTGCGGCGCTCCCTCAGTACTGCCCATCCGACAGTGCGGTGCTCCCTCAGTACTGCCCCTCCAACAGTGCAGCGCTCCCTCAGTACTGCCCCTCCGACAGTGCAGCGCTCCCTCAGTACTGCCCCTCCAACAGTGCGGCACTCCCTCCATTGCGTGCAGTGAATTTACAGAGACACTGAAGTAATCCTTGACCCTTTCATTTGAGAACAACAGCTCCCGCTCTTCAACTTCTTGGTCTACCTAGGCTGCAGGCCACAGAGCAGTGATTGTCTCACCTCCGGCAGAGCCGCAGTGAAGCCAGCATTTTGGACTTGTTCGAGAGGCCCGCGCCTCTCCTGATGCCCTCCTGGTAGGGAAGTGTCTGGTCTGCTCTCGGTGGCCTACTGTAATCTGGAGCAGCACAAGGCAGGACCTGATAGGCCAAAGCACCACGGCACAGCTGCACCAGAATAGCCACAGGGACCAGGGGTCTGAGATGTCAGGCCAGCTCAGAGCAACCAGGGTATTCGCTCCAATTGAGGAGGTGTTTGATAAATGGCACCATAAGATGAGGAGGAATTTCTTCACCCAGAGAGTGGTGAACCTGTGGAATTCTCTACAACAGAAGGCAGTTGAGGCCACTTCATTAAATATATTCAAGAAGGAGATATATTTCTTAAGGCTAAAGGGATCAAGGGATATGGGGCAAAGGCAGGGACAGGGTACTGAATTTGGATGATCAGCCATGATCTCATTGAATGGCAGAGCAGGCTTGAGGGGCCGAATGGCCTACTCCTGCTCCTATCTTCTATGTTCCTATGTTTCTATAAATGGCACCATAAGTTGTGTGGATGGGAGCAGGAGCAGGAAGTTACACAGGGACATAGAGAGACTAAGTGAGTGGGCAAAGCTATGGCAGACGGCATTCAATGTGGGGATCTGTGAAGGTCATCCACTTTGGATCAGAGAAAGACAGATCGGTGAGAGACGAGGAGCTGTGGAGGAGCGAAGTGATTTCGGTGTCCATGTACACTAATATCTAAAACTAGTGGACAGGTACAAAATATAATCACAAAGGCTAATGGAATGTTTGCCTTGATCTCGAGGGGGCTGGAATACAACAGTGAGGAAGTGATGCTTCAGTTGTACCGAGCTCTGGTCAGACCCCATCGGGAGTCACTATGTTCAGTTCTGGGCCCCGCACCTCAGGAAGGATAGATTGGCCTTGGCGGGGGAGCAGCGCAGATTCACCAGAATCACACCGGGGCTAAAAGGGTTAAATTATCAGGACAGGTTTCATAATTTGCTTGTATTCCCTTGAGTTTGGAAGATTAAGGGATGATCTAATTGAAGTGTTTAAATGATAAAAGGATTCAATAGAATAATAAAAACAGAAAATGCTAGAAATACTCAGCAGGTCAGGCAGCATCTGTGGAGAGAGAAACAGAGTTAACGTTTCAGGTCGATGACCTTTTGTCGGAAGGATTCAATAGTATAGATAGAGAGAAACTATTTCCTCTGGTGGGGGGAGTCCAGAACAAGGGGGCACCACCTTAAAATTAGAGCCAGGCCGTTCAGGGGTGATGTCAGGAAGCACTTCGTCACACAAAGGGTGGTGGGAATCTGGAACTCTCTCCTCCAAAAAGCTGTGGATGCTGGGGTCAATTGACATTTTCAAGACAGAGCAATAGACTTTTGTTGGGTTAGGGCATCAAGGGATATCGAGCAAAGGCAGGAAAATGGAGTTAAGATACGAATCAGCCCTGATCTGATTGAATGACGGAACAGGCTCGAGGGGTTGAATGGCCTCCACCTGTTCCTAAAGTTCCCATGATATTACACTCCAATGAATTGGAATTTGAGTTCTGAGGAGAGGCCAAGGGGATCAGGTTTCTATATGTTGGAAAAGAGGGGCCTTTGAGATGAAGTGATTGAACATTTCAGAGTTGTGCTGGAGTCTGATGTCTCCTTTGATGGCTCAGTGAATTCTTCCATTGAACCTCACACATCACAATGCCTGCACTTCGAACCCCAGCCTCCCAGCCAGGGCTGCTGGTGTGGGTGCGCTTGGCCTCAGCGCCCCAGAGTTAAAGTTGATTAGAGGGGAGTTGAGGATAACTTCTTTCACCCAGAGGGTGGTGGGGGTCTGGAACTCACTGCCTGAAAGGGTGGTAGAGGCAGAGACCCTCATCACATTTAAACAGTACTTGGATGTGCACTTGAAGTGCCGGAACCTACAGGGCTACAGACCAAGAGCTGGACAGTGGGATTAGGCTGGAGAGCTTTTATTTGGCCGGCACGCTGGGCCGAATGGCCTCCTTCTGTGCCATAAATTTCTATTGATTCTTTGATCCACCAGTGATCTTGATGGAAAGTGCTGCTCTGCACATGGCAGTGAAGGATAAGGGTTGGCTGCTTTATCGTGCACGGCAGATTAACCTGCCGACACTCACACTGGGATAATACATAAAGAAAATACTGCAGATGCTGGAAATCTGAAATAAAAACAGAAAATGCTGGAGAAACTCAGCAGGTCAGGCAGCATCTGTGAAGAGAGAAACAGAGAAACAGAGAAACTCTGTTTTTCTCTTCACAGATGCTGCCTGACCTGCTGAGTTTCTCCAACATTTTCTGTTTTTCTATCTGGGATAATACATACTTGGCCCATTCCAGAATGTCAGTGGTGCCTGTGGAACTGGACGGTGCCCAGTCAGGTGTGCAATCTCAGGGAAAGGAAAGAGAAAGTGAAAAAAGGTGTAAGTCTTCGGGAAACCATCCAGTCATTTCTTTTATTGTTTCAAATACATGGTAGATGTTTGGAACTCTCTTCCACAAATGGCAATTGATACTAGATTAATTGTTAATTTTATATCTGAGATTGATAGATTTTTGTTTACCAAAGATATTAAGGGATATGGGCCAAAGGCGGGTGGATGGAGTTAGGTGGCAGATCAGCCATGATCTGATTGAATGGCAGAGCAGGCTCGAGGGGCTGAACGGCCTCCTCCTGTTCCTATGCCCAATTCATAAATGGCCTCGGAATCTCGCAGCACCTGTGATAACAAGTGACAATCCTCAGCTCGATCTCCAGGGAGGAGCGATTGTCAAACTCCTTCCATGACGATGGTTCCTTCTCTCCTCCCACCCCCGGCCCCCCAGTTCCCAGCCTTTGATGTGTGAGGTCAGCCTGTGAATGTTAACCAGCTGTTTGGGCATGGAGGGCACCTGACTGTGTCTCGCCCAATTTCCACATGTACACACTCCCCACTGGGGTGGGGGTTCATTGCACAGCGAACAGGACTATGAACCGAAACCAACTGAAGTCTCCCACTGCCCCCGAGCTGAGAGCAGCTCACTCAGCACTGGCCAGGGAATGAACTTTGGCCCCTCCTGGTCAGTTTGCCTCAGTACCAAACCAAGCAACGCATTTACCTGCTGAGCCAGTGGAGGAGTTGGACAATATCTGTTTAATACAGTCTCTCCTGGGTACGATTCACAGCCTGGAGTGCTCACAGGGATGGGCAGGATTGAGCAGTCCATCAAATGATGGTCTGGGTCACATAAAGACTGCAAGGAGCACAAATAGCATAAGATGGCGAAATATTCACTTCTGGACTCTGGGATGTTTTCTCCGCTCTGCTCAGGCATTATGTCCTGTCCTCTACTCCCATCGTCACCAGATCGTGGCAGGTCGGACGTCATCCCATAATAGTTATTGAGCTTGACTGTAAAATGTGTCATGCATTGTTTCAATCAGTAAAGGTTAATGCAGAGACTTGGCAGAGAACCTTTATGCTTTTGACAAGAAGATAATTCATCTTTTACTGATGTTTACCACCTCTGACAACACTGGGACCCTGCGCTCGACACAATAATGTCTAATTATATTCCACTGCATTCCAATCCTCCATCTTTCAGCTCCGATTGATGTTCACAAGGCAACAAGAGCGTGCAAGAAAACACACAGCACGATTAGCTGAAATACCAGATGCGTTGATGTTATTGTCAGGGTGCCGTGGTTCTATAGCTGTTATCACCACTCAGTCCCCTTGGGATTGCGGGCGTGAGAAGATTGGTAATATGGAAGGCTGTAAATCAATGCCTGGCTCCAGCTGATGTCAGACATTGTGACATGCATTGGGTTTCTTCTGTGAGTGCAACTCTAAAGCATGGTATGCTTGTATCGGCGTGTATCACAGTGTGCTGGCAAGACCGGAATTTATTGCCCATAGTTGCCCTGAGAAGATGGTGGTGGGCCTTCTTCTTGAACCGCCGCAGTCCGTGTGGTGAAGGTATTGCCACAGTGCTGTTAGGGAGGGAGTTCCAGGAGTTTGAGCTAGCGTCGATGAAGGAACGGTAAATATCTGCCCATGATGAAGACAAGATGGAGGCACAGGGGATGGTGATCAAGAGAAGTACCAATGGCACTGTAGAACAAGGTGTTACCAATAGGGAAACAAGAGATATTTACCATGAGATTGGAGGATGGGAGATGTGGGGGATTCCAGCCATGACCAGCAGTCCAATAGGTGTGGAAGGGAAGGGGATGGATTCTGGATACAGTAAGCTGGCAGTTATAGTACTGGACTAGCAACCCAGAGATGATAATGTTCAAATCCACCAGGGCACTTTCTCTAACTGAGCTCAGTAAATCTGGTCATTTGTGGGCTGGCTCCAGAAAATGACCATGAAAACTGCCGGATTGTAAAAACCCAACTGGCTCATTAATGTCGTTCAGGGAGGGGAATCTGCCCCAAACACTTGGTTTGACCTATGTGAAAAGTCAACCTCCTTCCTTCTATGGTGCACAACGACACGTTGCGAGTAAGCATGAGACACTTTGTAGTGTAGCACAGGTTGAGCGTCCAAAATCCGGATGTCCAGAATCCAACATGTTCCAGAATCCGGACATCCGGAATCCGTAAAATCTTCCAGAATCTGGACACCCTGTCAAACCGTTTCCGCCGCCAGCCGAGCCCAGTGAAAAGTCAAACAATGAAATCCAACTACTGTACAGTGACAAAAATTGCACGAATAAAAACACCAAATTTGAAGATGGTAGCAAAAGATCCAGGCCAGGAAGCTGACATTAAGCACAGTTACAGAGTACTGCATTACAAAAACAAGAGAGGGAGGCTTACCATGTATTGCGGAGAAGCGAGTACTACAAGGCCTGCGAGGAGAAGAACTACAAGGGTGATGTAAGAAAACTACTAGGCACTTGGGCTAAGCGTTAAACAACACTTTAATCAACTGTTTTACAACATGGAGGTCTAGTTGTGTCCTTCACTAGTTCCTGTTAAGAATGTCTTGTGCAAGCTGGGCCCATGCCCGAGTATTTATACTCTCCCTGGACAGCGCCACCCGTAGGCTGCTCAGTATTATTTCATAAGTCTTTCTTTCACGAATGACTGATTCATGTCAAAGGTGACATCCAAAAACCGGAAATATCACAACCTGGGCCCAGGCATTTCTGGACTCAGAACGTGTTTCTGATGTCCAAAGTCCGGAAACGCCCGAGCCCAGGTTGCGATATTTCCGGACTTCGGACATCAGAATCACGTTCCGAAGTCCGGAAAAACACGAAAACCGGCTCGGCCTCGGTCCTGAGATTGTCGGATTCAGGACGCTCAACCTCAGACGGATCAGACTTTATAAATGAAGGGTTATAAGTGAGTTCTGATGTAAGGTCATCGACCTGAAACGTTAACTCGGTTTCTCGCTCCACAATGCTGCCTGACCTGCTGAGTGTTTCCAGTATTTTCTGTTGTTGTTTATAAATGAAGGGTTTGTGTGATCAACTTAACCAGACAAAAGAGAGCGGTTTTTCGGCTTCAAGTTCTATTTTTCGAGCCCGCTGATGAACTGTTTAAAACCGTGCCCTTTATACACACGTTTTGCCTACATCAAAGGGACATGTCATAGATAAGACTGCATGACGTAACTCTTCGCAACCTCTTTGAAGAACAGGCTTTATCAACCGTTATATATAGCTAATATTTCATACTATAGCTAATGGATCCCTCTACCTATGTTAATTACCTTAGCCACTACAATTATACTTTAATCACTCATGGCTGACGTGATTACTGCCACTTATCTCCTTACACAAGCACTTCTCGTATCAGAAGACAAGCTATTCTTTCCTCTCACGATACTTCAAAGCCATCCTGTTTATATCGGAAAGTGTGTCACTCCATGATACGAAGAAGTTTGACTGTTAATCCTTAACTCCCCACGATGCCCAACAATCAACACATGACTCCAGTCCCACGTGTTTGATTCATTCACGCCTACCCTCTCGGGGGGACATAAAAGATCCCATGGCACTATTCGAAGAAGAGCAGGGGAGTTCTCCCCGGTGTCTTGGGGCCAATATTTATCCCTCAACCAACATCACTAAAACAGATGATCTGGCCATTATCACATTGCTGTTTGTGGGAGCTTGCTCTGCGCAAATTGGCCACCGTGTTTCCTACATTACAACAGTGACCACACTTCAAAAATACTTCATTGGCTGTGAAGCACTTTGGCACATCCTGAGGATGTGAAAGGCGCTATAGAAATGCAAGTCAATTGTTTTTCTTATTGCCGCACCCACCCCCTGCCCCCCCCCCCACCCAGCAATGGGTAATAAATGCATTTGTACAAATAACGGCCACATCCCAAAAATAAATACTAATGAGATGGGATGGGTTTTAGTTAAACCAAACCTCCCAGACAGGCTAAATAGCACAGCAGGAAGGAGGGGAGGATTTGGATTTGTGAGCTGGGGGAAGGACAAATATTGGAGCATCTAAAGGAGAGGCCAGAATAAGTATAAGAGGAGGATAAGCAGTCTCCAATAGTAAAAATGGGGGCTGTGGGGTCAAAGAACTTTGTAGCTCAGAGCAGAAGACGAGGAAAAACCAAAAATAGGCGGGTGAGGTACTGAGGTAGGTGTCTGGGTCACAGAGTTTATGTGCAAATGAGTCGGGAAACTAGAGGCTGTAATTAGGATAGTGTAGGCTTGACAGAAACTTGGCTTTGGCCGGACCAAGGCTGGGAACTAAATATTCTTGGCTATAAAATTTTCAAGAGACACAAAAGGAAAGAAAAGAGAAGATGGGGTGGGATCATTAATTAAGGCCACAATTTCAGCGTCGAATGGAGAGTTTTTATTGGGGGTGGTGCTCAGATGGACTCTGTCTCGGTTGCGTTAAGTGATTATAAGGGATCTGTTACCATGTTGAGAGTGCCTGTTTAATACCTGCCATCAGACACCTGAGCTGCAAGCAGGGACCACGGCACGGGGAGGGATGGTGAATGGACAGATCAGGTCGAACTACTGCACGGGGAGGCGAGGGGAGTGGACAGGGTTCTTCGAATGGAAAGAGGTTCTTAGAATGGAAAGGGGTTCTTAGAATGGAAAGGGGTTCTTAGAATGGAAAGAGGTTCTTAGAATGGAAAGGGGTTCTTAGAATGGAAAGGGGTTCTTCGAATGGAAAGAGGTTCTTCGAATGGAAAGGGGTTCTTAGAATGGAAAGGGGTTCTTAGAATGGAAAGAGGTTCTTAGAATGGAAAGGGGTTCTTAGAATGGAAAGGGGTTCTTCGAATGGAAAGAGGTTCTTAGAATGGAAAGGGGTTCTTAGAATGGAAAGAGGTTCTTAGAATGGAAAGGGGTTCTTAGAATGGAAAGAGGTTCTTAGAATGGAAAGGGGTTCTTAGAATGGAAAGGGGTTCTTCGAATGGAAAGAGGTTCTTCGAATGGAAAGAGGTTCTTAGAATGGAAAGGGGTTCTTCGAATGGAAAGGGGTTCTTAGAATGGAAAGAGGTTCTTAGAATGGAAAGGGGTTCTTAGAATGGAAAGAGGTTCTTAGAATGGAAAGGGGTTCTTTGAATGGAAAGAGGTTCTTCGAATGGAAAGAGGTTCTTAGAATGGAAAGAGGTTCTTAGAATGGAAAGGGGTTCTTAGAATGGAAAGAGGTTCTTAGAATGGAAAGGGGTTCTTCGAATGGAAAGAGGTTCTTCGAATGGAAAGGGGTTCTTCGAATGGAAAGAGGTTCTTCGAATGGAAAGGGGTTCTTCGAATGGAAAGAGGTTCTTCGAATGCATCCAGGACTCTTTCCTTAACCAGTATATGGTGTAAAAGGAAGAGGGCAGCACTGGATCTGGACCCGGTTCTGCTTAACAAGGACAGAAGTGCCCCGAAGGCAGGACATTACTTGAGCAATGGTGGCCGGAGCCTCATTAGGATCAGATTAGAAATAAACAGATGAAAAGGGGAGCCCCAGGTATCGATGTTAGCCTGGAAATTAACCAATATTAGAGAGATCGTATTGGTTGGAAAAACGCCAACTGAAGCAGCGGGACAGCAGGGAGTGGACACTGGCTCTGACCATCAGCAACTCCCAGCCCAGCAGCTGGTCGGGCCTGACCTAAACTGAAGCAGGCTGTGCCAGGGACAGCGAGTCGCATCGGAAGAACAAGACAGAGCAACACTGAGCAGAAAATGAAGACTTTAGAAACAGAAACGGTGTTTGAATAGATTCTGAGAGAGGAATAAGCAACAGGTCCCTTGCAATGTTATGTGGCGATTCGCACCACATGACTGGCTCGCAGTGACTGCAGCCCCGACCACAGATCTTCCGCACGCCGTGAGGGTCCACTGTGTTCGCAACATCCGAAACATGGCAGGGAGAGCGGGTTCGGGAGATCGCTAATAGATATCCCCCCTCGCTCCCCCCTCCCCTCCCCTCCCTCTCCCCACTCTCTCCCCATAGCCCTGTATCAATCCCCAAACTAATCCCACTGCCCCGCTCTCTCCCCGTAGCCCTGTATCAATCCTAAACTAATCCCACTGCCCCGCTCTCTCCCCGTAGCCCTGTATCAATCCTAAACTAATCCCACTGCCCCCTCTCTCCCCATAGCCCTGTATCAATCCCCAAACTAATCCCACTGCCCCCTCTCTCCCCATAGCCCTGTATCAATCCCAAACTAATACCACTGCCCCGTGCTCTACCCATAGCTGTGTATCAATCCCAAACTAATCCTTGCGTCTGCGCTCGCTCGGAGGTCGAATTCCAAACCATCGTCAACACCTTCACCGAAGCGTACGAGAGCATGGGCCTTACACTAAACATCCGTAAGACAAAGGTCCTCTACCAACCTGCCCCCGCCACACAGTACTGCCCCCCGATTATCAAAATCCATGACAAGGCCTTGGACAACGTTGACCATTTTCCATACCTTGGGAGTCTACTGTCAACAAGGGCAGACGTCGATGACGAAGTCCAACACCGCCTTCAGTGTGCCAGTGCAGCTTTCGGTCGCCTGAGGAAGAGAGTGTTTGCAGACGAGGACCTCAAACCTGGCACTAAGCTCATGGTCTACAGAGCAGCAGTGATACCCGTCCTGCTGTATGCCTCAGAGACATGGACCATGTACAGCAGGCACCTCAAAGCACTGGAGAGGTACCACCAACGCTGCCTCCGCAGGATCCTGCAAATCCATTGGCAGGATAGGCGCACCAACGTCAGTGTTCTTGCTCAGGCCAACATCCCCAGCATCGAAGCTTTGACCACGCTCAATCAGCTCCAATGGGCACGTCACATTGTCTGCATGCCCGATATGAGACTCCCAAAACAAGTGCTCTACTTGGAGCTTCGGCACAGCAAGAGAGCCCCAGGTGGGCAGAGGAAACGCTTCAAGGACACCCTCAAAGCCTCCTTGAAAAAGTGTAACATCCCCACCGACACCTGGGAATCCCTGGCGCAAGACCGCACAAAGTGGAGGAGAAGCATCCGGGAAGGCGCCGAACACTTTGAGTCTCTTCGCCGGGAGCAAGCGGAAGCCAAGCGTAGGCAGCGCAAGGAGCGCACGTCAACCCAAGCAACCCACCCACCCGCCCCTTCAACCACTGTCTGCCCCACCTGTGACAGAGACTGTAGGTCCCGCATTGGACTCAGTCACCTGAGAACTCATTTTTAAGGTGGAAGCAAATCATCCTCGGTTCCGAGGGACTGCTTAAGAAGAAGAAGGAAGAACCCCACTGCCCCGCTCTCTCCCCATAGCCCTGTATCAATCCCAAACTAATCCCACTGCCCCGCTCTCTCCCCATAGCCCTGTATCAATCCCAAACTAATCCCACTGCCCCACTCTCTCCCCATAGCCCTGTATCAATCCCAAACTAATCCCACTGCCCCGCTCTCTCCCCATAGCCCTGTATCAATCCCAAACTAATCCCACTGCCCCGCTCTCTCCCCATAGCCCTGTATCAATCCCAAACTAATCCCACTGCCCCGCTCTCTCTCCATAGCCCTGTATCAATCCCAAACTAATCCCACTGCCCCGCTCTCTCCCCATAGCCCTGTATCAATCCCAAACTAATCCCACTGCCCCGCTCTCTCCCCATAGCCCTGTATCAATCCCAAACTAATCCCACTGCCCCGCTCTCTCCCCATAGCCCTGTATCAATCCCAAACTAATCCCACTGGCCCGCTCACTCTCCATAACCTTGTATCAATCCCAAACTAATCCCACTGCCCCACTCTCTCCCCATAGCCCTGTATCAGTCGCAAACTAATCCCACTGCCCCGCTCTCTCCCCATAGCCCTGTATCAATCCCAAACTAATCCCACTGCCCCGCTCTCCCCATAGCCCTGTACCAATCCCAAACTAATCCCACTGCCCCGCTCTCCCCATAGATCTGTATCAATCCCAAACTAATCCCACTGCCCCGCTCTCTCCCCATAGCCCTGTATCAGTCCCAAACTAATCCCACTGCCCCCTCTCTCCCAATAGCCCTGTATCAGTCCCAAATTAATCCCACTGCCCCGTTCTCTCCCCATAGCCCTGTATCAGTCCCAAACTAATCCCACTGCCCTGCTCTCCCACCATAGCCCTGTATCAATCCCAAATTAATCCCACTGCCTCGCTCTCTTCCCACAGCCCTGTATCAATCCCAAACTATTCCCACTGCCCCGCTCTCTCCCCATAGCCCTGTATCAATCCCAAACTAATCCCAGTGCCCCGCTCTCTCCCCATAGCCCTGTATCAATCACAAACTAATCCCACTGCCCCGCTCTCTCCCCATAGCCCTGTATCAATCCCAAACTAATCCCACTGCCCCGCTCTCTCACCATAGCCCTGTATCAATCCCAAACTAATCCCACTGCCCAGCTCTCTCCCCATAGCCCTGTATCAATCCCAAACTAATCCCACTGCCCCGCTCTCTCACCATAGCCCTGTATCAATCCCAAACTAATCCCACTGCCCAGCTCTCTCCCCATAGCCCTGTATCAGTCACAAACTAATCCCACTGCCCCGCTCTCTCCCCATAGCCCTGTATCAATCCCAAACTAATCCCACTGCCCCGCTCTCTCCCCATAGCCCTGTATCAATCACAAACTAATCCCACTGCCCCGCTCCCTCCCCATAGCCCTGTATCAATCCCAAACTAATCCCACTGCCCCACTCTCTCCCCATAGCCCTGTATCAATCCCAAACTAATCCCACTGCCCCCTCTCTCCCAATAGCCCTGTATCAGTCCCAAATTAATCCCACTGCCCCGTTCTCTCCCCATAGCCCTGTATCACTCCCAAACTACTCCCACTGCCCTGCTCTCTCCCCATAGCCCTGTATCAATTCCAAACTAATCCTACTGCCCCGCTCTCTCCCCATAGCCCTGTATCAATTCCAAACTAATCCCACTGCCCCGCTCTCTCCCCATAGCCCTGTATCAATTCCAAACTAATCCCACTGCCCCGCTCTCTCCCCATAGCCCTGTATCAATCCCAAACTAATCCCAGTGCCCCGCTCTCTCCCCATAGCCCTGTATCAATCCCAAACTAATCCCACTGCCCCGCTCTCTCCCCATAGCCCTGTATCAATCCCAAACTAATCCCAGTGCCCCGCTCTCTCCCCATAGCCCTGTATCAATTCCAAACTAATCCCACTGCCCCGCTCTCTCCCCATAGCCCTGTATCAATTCCAAACTAATCCCACTGCCCCGCTCTCTCCCCATAGCCCTGTATCAATCCCAAACTAATCCCACTGCCCCGCTCTCTCCCCATAGCCCTGTATCAATCCCAAACTAATCCCAGTGCCCCGCTCTCTCCCCATAGCCCTGTATCAATTCCAAACTAATCCCACTGCCCCGCTCTCTCCCCATAGCCCTGTATCAATCCCAAACTAATCCCACTGCCCCGCTCTCTCCCCATAGCCCTGTATCAATCCCAAACTAATCCCACTGCCCCGCTCTCTCCCCATAGCCCTGTATCAATCCCAAACTAATCCCACTGCCCCGCTCTCTCCCCATAGCTCTGTATCAATCCCAAACTAATCCCACTGCCCCGCTCTCTCCCCATAGCCCTGTATCAATCCCAAACTAATCCCACTGCCCCGCTCTCTCCCCATAGCCCTGTATCAATCCCAAACTAATCCCACTGCCCCGCTCTCTCCCCATAGCCCTGTATCAATCCCAAACTAATCCCACTGCCCCGCTCTCTCCCCATAGCTCTGTATCAATCCCAAACTAATCCCACTGCCCCGCTCTCTCCCCATAGCCCTGTACCAATCCCAAACTAATCCCACTGCCCCCTGGTTATTCTCACGGTGCCGTGTGCACTCAGAGATGTGTCACTGAAGAAGAAAAATATAAATAAACCCGCGTTGGTTCAGCACCCGGGAACGATGTCTCAACGGATCTGTGGTGGTTTTTAGGAGAATGAAAGTCCGACCAGAGGATGCGGTTTCTTGATGATCAATATCTTCGGCAGAAATTCATCGTCACAGGATGTCCGACCTTGAAACTCATGTTTTTACAAAGTTCTAGAAAAAAAATGCCTGGGCTACCATCTCCTGTGACCTATCAAAGAAACAGCTTTCATGCAACAGTCATATTTTTCAAAGAAATTGTTTTTTATTTGCCTTAAATTACATGAGATAAGTTCATGGAAAGTGTTCCGACACTGCAGAGAGCGGATGTATCTCGACAGACACCCGTTAGACATTCTGTTTCATAGACATACATTTTCACACTCTGGGCAAAGATTTTCTGCAAAATTCTGAGCTCAACTCCGTGGATTGGATAGACCAAGTGTATGGAAAGAAGGGAGCTCAGCGTCTGCACTCTGTTGCTCCGGCGCAGTGCGGTTTACCTGCTCTGTACAAGATATTTCTGCAGCTATGGGAAAGTGTTAAATGGGCTTCACTTTCAGGACCGCGCTCAGTTCTTGCCGACCGTTCTTTAGATCAGTGTGCATCCCAGCTCAACTCATTCAGAGTCAAAAGGTTGTGGGTTCAGCGACTTGAGCTCATAATCCAGGCTGACACTTCAGTGCAGTACTGAGGGAGCACCCTGTCAGAGGGGCAGTACTGAGGGAGCACCACACTGTCAGAGGGGCAGTACTGAGGGAGCACCCTGTCAGAGGGGCAGTACTGAGGGAGCACCACACTGTCAGAGGGGCAGTACTGAGGGTGCGCTGCACTGTCAGAGGGGCAGTACTGAGGGAGCACCACACTGTCAGAGGGGCAGTACTGAGGGAGCACCCTGTCAGAGGGGCAGTACTGAGGGAGCACCCTGTCAGAGGGGCAGTACTGAGGGAGCACCACACTGTCAGAGGGGCAGTACTGAGGGAGCGCTGCACTGTCAGAGGGGCAGTACTGAGGGAGCACCACACTGTCAGAGGGGCAGTACTGAGGGAGCGCTGCACTGTCAGAGGGGCAGTACTGAGGGAGCACCACACTGTCAGAGGGGCAGTACTGAGGGAGCACCACACTGTCGGAGGGGCAGTACTGAGGGAGGGCTGCACTGTCAGAGTGGCAGTACTAAACATAGAAACATAGAAGATAGGAGCAGGAGTAGGCCATTCGACCCCTCGAGCCTGCTCCGCCATTCAGTGCGATCATGGCTGGTCATCCAAATTCAGTACCCTGTCCCTGCTTTCTCCCCATATCCCTTGATCCCCCTTAGCCTTAAGAAATATATCCAACTCCTTCTTTAATATATTTCATGAATTGGCCTCAACTGCCTGCTGTGGTAGAGAATTCCACAGGTTCACCACTCTCTGTGTGAAGAAATTCCCCCTCATCTCAGTCCTCAATGGCTTACCCCTTATCCTTAGACTGTGACCCCTGGTCCTGGACTCCCCTGCCATCGGGAACAGCCTTCCTGCATCTAGTCTGTCCAGTCCTGTTAGAGTTTTATAAGTTTCAATGAGATCCCCTCTCATTCTTCTAAACTCCAGCGAGTATAAGCCTAATCGACCCAATCTCTCTTCATACATCATTCCTGCCATCCCAGGTATCAGTCTGGTGAATCTTCGCTGCACTCCCTCCATGGCAAGAACATCCTTCCTCAGGTAAGGCAACCAAAACTGCACACATTACTCAAGGTGTGGTCTCACCAAGGCCCTGTACAACTGCAGCAAGACATCCTTGCTCCTGTACTCGAATCCTCTCGCTACGAAGGCCAACATACCATTTGCCTTCTTAACCACCTGCTGCACCTGCATGCTTACCTTCAGCGACTGGTGCACAAGGACACCCAGGTCTCATTGCACTTCCCCTTTTCCCAATCTATTGCCATTCAGATAATAATCTGCCTTCCTGTTTTTGCCACCAAAGTGGATAACCTCGCATTTATCCACATTATACTGCATCTGCCATGCATCTGCACAATCGCCCAACCTGTCCAAATCGTACTGGAGTTTCTCTGCATCCTCCTCACTGCACATATGACCACCCAGCTTTGTGTCGTCTGCAAACTTGGAGATATTACATCTAGTTCCCTCGTCTAGATCATTTATGTATATTGTGAATAACTGGGGTCCTAGTACCGATCCCTGCATTACCCCACTAGTCACTGCCTTCCACTCGGAAAAAGACCCGTTTATTCCAACTCTTTGCTTCCTGTCTGCCAACCAGTTCTCTATCCAAGACAGTACCTTACCCCCAATCCCATGTGCTTTAACTTTACACGCTAATCTCTTATGCGGGACCTTATCCAAAGCCTTCTGAAAGTCCAAATACACCACATCCACTGGTTCTCCCTTATCTATTCTACCAGTTACATCCTCAAAAAATTCCAGTAGATTAGTCAAGCATGATTTACTGAGGGAGCACTGCACTGTCAGAGAAGCAATACTGAGGGAGTGCTGCACTGTCAGAGGGGCAATACTATGGGAGCGCTGCACTGTCAGAGGGGCTACTGAGGGAGTGCTGCACTGTCAGAGGGGCAATACTGAGGGAGCACTGCACTGTCAGAGGGGCAATACTATGGGAGCGCTGCACTGTCAGAGGGGCTACTGAGGGAGCGCCGCACTGTCAGAGGGGCTACTGAGGGAGTGCTGCACTGTCAGAGGGGCAATACTGAGGGAGCACTGCACTGTCAGAGAAGCAATACTGAGGGAGTGCTGCACTGCCAGAGGGGCTACTGAGGGAGTGCTGCACTGTCAGAGGGGCAATACTATGGGAGCGCTGCACTGTCAGAGGGGCTACTGAGGGAGTGCTGCACTGTCAGAGGGGCAATACTGAGGGAGTGCTGCACTGTCAGAGGGGCAATACTATGGGAGCGCTGCACTGTCAGAGGGGCTACTGAGGGAGTGCTGCACTGTCAGAGGGGCAATACTATGGGAGCGCTGCACTGTCAGAGGGGCTACTGAGGGAGTGCTGCACTGTCAGAGGGGCAATACTGAGGGAGCACTGCACTGTCAGAGGGGCAATACTATGGGAGCGCTGCACTGTCAGAGGGGCTACTGAGGGAGTGCTGCACTGTCAGAGGGGCTACTGAGGGAGTGCTGCACTGTCAGAGGGGCAATACTGAGGGAGCACTGCACTGTCAGAGAAGCAATACTGAGGGAGTGCTGCACTGTCAGAGGGGCTACTGAGGGAGTGCTGCACTGTCAGAGGGGCAATACTATGGGAGCGCTGCACTGTCAGAGGGGCTACTGAGGGAGTGCTGCACTGTCAGAGGGGCAATACTGAGGGAGTGCTGCACTGTCAGAGGGGCAATACTATGGGAGCGCTGCACTGTCAGAGGGGCTACTGAGGGAGTGCTGCACTGTCAGAGGGTCAGTACTATGGGAGCGCTGCACTGTCGGAGGTGCCGCCCGTCTGACAGAACATTAGATTGAGGCTCTCTACCCCGAGACAGTATTTGAGCAGGAGACAGAGTTCTCTTCATCTCCTGTGACTAACATTCCTCTAACAACCAACACCACCAAAAACAGATCAACTGTTTGTTCATCTCACTGTCTGTGTAATCTTGCTGTGCACAAATTGTCTGTCGTATTTACCGCAAACTAACTGTGATTGCACTTCAGTTAGTAATGGATGTTACAGGCTTTGGGATATTGTGGCAGGCATGATAAGGTATGAATGCAAGTTCTTTCAGTCTTTCTTTTTCTGTAACTGGATAGCAATTCTGTGTGTCAGGAAGAGACTTCACCCGTACAGCACTCCGTGTTTGTCAGTCTCTCTCGTGTCTGTATCAGACTCCGGTTGCACCATATTCCAGGGGTGTTTCATCTCCGGGCCTCCAACCGCCCGCCACACACACAGACCAGAGGGAATCTTCCCACTGTGTTTACAGGGTCTCTGACAAACAGCAATCCAAGAAAGCTCTGAGTCGATATGTCAAACGGAACTATTCATAGAAACAGAAACTTTATATCAACCCAGTCAGCCTGTTTCCAGAAACCTCCAGGTTGATTTCGCTGAACTGTGCTTTTTGACACATTATGTATCAAACTTTAGCAACTGTGCACGGGGAGCTAAGTGTGGCCATCCTGTTTGTACAGAGCTCCTGAGGAGAGCATAAGCCGGAGCTTCCGTATTGCTGCACGTTCAGCCCAGACTGTTAAAAGGACAGTCCCTTCACAGAAAGAAATTGGCCAATCGTTAGTGTGGTGACAGAAGCGGAGAAAGAAAACGCAGAACTGTGGATAATTGTCACCACAACACCGTCACTCACAGAGGAACATAGGAACAGGAGGCCATTCAGCCCCTCGAGCCTGCTCGGCCATTCATTGAGATCGTGGCTGATCGTGGCGACCTAACTCCATATACCCGCCTTTAAAGAAAGAAAGACTTGCATTTCTATAGCATCCCAAAGCCTTTACAAAGTACTTTTTTGAAGTGTAGTCACTGTTGTAATGTAGGAAATGCGGCAGCCAATTTGCGCACAGCAAGATCCCACAAACAGCAATGTGATAATGACCCGATAATCTGTTTTTGTTATGTTGATTGAGGGATAAATATTGACCAGGACACCGGGGAGAACACCCCTGCTCTTCGAAACAGTGCCATGGGATCTTTTACATCCACCTGAGAGAGCAGACGGGGCCTTGGTTTAACTTCTCATCCGAAAGACGGGACCTCCGACAGTGTAGCACTCCCTCAGTACTGCACTGGAGTGTCAGCCTAGAAATGTTGTGCTCAAGTCCCTGGAGTGGGACCATGAACCCACAACCTTCTGACTCAGAGACAAGGGCGGTACTAAGGGAAACTTCAGCCCATATCCCTTAATACCTCTGGTTAACAAAAAGCTATCAATCTCCGATTTAAAAATAACAATTGATCTATCATCAATTGCCATTTGCGGAAGAGAGTTCCAAACTTCTACCACCCTTTGTGTGTAGAAGTGTTTCCTAATTTCACTCCTGAAAGGTCTGGCTCTCATTTTTAGACTCTGCCCCCGTCGTCCTAGAATCCCCAACCAGCGGAAATAGTTTCTCTCTATCTACCCTATCAGTTCCCCTTAATATCGGGAAAATATTTGATCAGATCACCCCTTAACCTTCTAAATTATAGGGAATACAGCCCTAATTTGTGTAATCTCTCCTCGTAACTTAACCCTTGAAGTCCGGGTATCATTCCGGTAAACCTACGCTGCACTCCCTCCAAGGCCAATATATCCTTCCTAAGGTGTGGTGCCCAGAACTGCTCCCAGTGCTCCAGGTGTGGTCATAGAGTCATAGAGTTATACAGCACAGAAAGAGGCCCTTCGGCCCATCGTGTCCGCGCCGTCCATCAAGCCCTGTCTAATCTAATCCCATTTTCCAGCATTTGGTCCGTAGCCTTGTATGCTATGACATTTCAAGTGCTCATCCAAATGCTTCTTGAATGTTGTGAGGGTTCCTGCCTCTACCACCCTTTCAGGCAGTGAGTTCCACATTCCAACCACCCTCTGGGTGAAAAAGTTCTTCCTCAAATCCCCTCTAAACCTCCTGCCCCTTAACCTGAATCTACGCCCCCTTGTTAGTGACCCCTCTACTAAGGGAAAAAGTTCCTTTCTATCTACCCTATCTATGCCCCTCATAATTTTGTACACCTCAATCAGGTCCCCCCTCAGCCTTCTCTGCTCCAAGGAAAACAACCCCAGCCTGTCCAGCCTTTCTTCATAGCTGAAGCGCTCCAGCCCAGGTAACATCCTGGTGAATCTCCTCTGCACCCTCTCCAAAGCAATCACATCCTTCCTATAGTGTGGCGACCAGAACTGCACACAGTATTCCAGCTGTGGCCTAACCAGCGTTTTGTACAGCTCCATCATAACCTCCCTGCTCTTATATTCTATGCCTCGGCTAATGAAGGCAAGTATCCCATATGCCTTTTTAACCACCTTATCCACCTGTTCGGCTGCCTTCAGGGATCTATGTACATGCACACCAAGGTCCCTCTGATCCTCTGTCTTTCCTAGGGTCTTACCATTCATTGTGTATTCCCTTGCCTTGTTAGTCCCTCCAAAATGCATCACCTCACACTTTTCAGGGTTAAATTCCATTTGCCACTGTTCCGCCCATCTGACCAACCCATCTATATCGTCCTGTAGCCTGAGGCTACCCTCCTCGCTATTTACCACCCCACCAATTTTCGTGTCATCTGCGAACTCACTGATCATACCTTTTATATTCACATCCAAATCATTAATGTAGACCACAAACAGCAAGGGGCCCACCGATCCCTGCGGTACCCCACTGGACACAGGCTTCCAGTCACAAAAACAACCTTCAACCATCACCCTCTGCCTTCTGCCACTAAGCCAGTTTTGGATCCAATGTGCCAAGTCACGCTGGATCCCATGGGCTCTTACCTTCTTGACCAGTCTCCTATGCAGGACTTTATCGAAAGCCTTACTGAAATCCATGTATACCACATCCACTGCACTACCCTCATCCACACACCTAGTCACCCCCTCGAAAAATTCAATCAAATTAGCCAGACATGATCTTCCCTTGACAAAACCATGCTGACTATCCCTGATTAATCCTTGCCTCTCCAAGTGGAGACTAATTCTGTCCCTCAGAATTTTTTCCAATAATTTCCCTACCACTGATGTTAGGCTCACTGGCCTGTAATTCCCTGGTTTATCCCTACTAACTTTCTTGAATAATGGTACTACGTTAGCTGTTCTCCAGTCCTCTGGCACATCCCCTGTGGCCAGAGAGGTTCTGAAAATTTGTGTCAGAGCCCCTGCAATCTCCTCCTTTGCCTCACACAGCAGCCTGGGATACATCTCATCCGGGCCTGGGGATTTATTCACTTTTAAGCCTGCTAAAACCGCTAGTACCTCCTCCCTCTCGATGCTAATATGTTCAAGTATATCACAGCCCCCCTGCCCGATTTCTATGTCTACATCGTCCTTCTCTATAGTGAACACAGGTGCAAAAAATTCATTTAAAACCCCACCTACATCTTTTGGCTCCACACACAGATTGCCACTTTGGTCCCTACTCTTTCCCTAGTTATCCTCGTGCCCTTAATATACTTATAAAACACCTTAGGATTTTCCTTTATTTTGCTCGCCAGTGTTATTTCATGGCCCCTCCTCGCTCTCCTAATTTCTTTTTTAAGTATCCCCCTGCACTTTTTATACTCCTCTAGGGCTTCCTCTGTCTTTAGTCCTTTGTATCTGCCAAAAGCCCCCCTTTTTTTCCTAATACATTCTCGTATATCCCTTGACATCCAAGGTTCCTTGGGCTTGTTGGTCCCACCCTTGACCTTTACGGGAACATGTTGCCATTGTACTGTCTCAATTTCCTTTCTGAAAGACTCCCATTGCTCCGTCTAACCAGGGTTTTGTACAGCTGCAGCATAACTTCTACCCCCTTGTATTCTAGTCCTCTAGATATAAAGGCCAGCATTCCATTAGCCTTTTTGATTATTTTCTGTACCTGTTCATGACATTTTAATGATCTATGTACCTGGACCCCCAAGTCTCTTTGGACCTCCACTGTTTCTAGCTCCTCACCATTTAGAAAGTACCCTGTTCAATCCTTTTTAGATCCAAAGTGGATGACCTCACATTTGCTTACATTGAAATCCATTTGCCACAGTTTTGCCCATTCACTTAATCTACCAATATCCCTTTCATCTACACTGCCTACAATGCTGCCTATCTTTGTGTCATCAGCAAATATGGATATATGACTTTCTATGCCATCAAAGTCATTAATAAATATTGTGAATAGTTGAGGCCCCAACACAGATCCCTGCGGGACACCACTAGTCACCACCTGCCAATTCGAGTACCTGCCCATTATCCCTACTGCCTGTCTCCTGCCACTCAGCCAATTTCCTAACCAGGTCAATAATTTGCCCTCAATTCCATGGGCTTCTATCTTAGTTAACAGTCTCTTATGTGGGACTTCATCAAATGCCTTCTGGAAGTCCATATCAATAACATCCATAGACATTCCCCTGTCCACTACTTTAGTCACTTCCTCAAAAAATTCAATCAGGTTTGTCAGGCATGACCTACCTTTCACAAATCCATGCCGACTCTCTCTGATCAACTGAAAATTTTTGAGGTGTTCAATCACCTTATCCTTAATTATAGACTCTAGCAATTTCCCCACAACAGATGTTAGGCGAACTGGTCTATAATTCCCTGGTTTCTCTCCATCGCCATTTTTAATTAGCAGAGAGTCATGCGCAATTTCCCAATCTAAAGGGATGGCTCCAGAATCTAGAGAACTTTGGAAGATTATAGTTCGGGCATCTGCAATGTGCTCACCTACTTCCTTTAAAACCCTGGGCTGGAAACCATCTGGTCCTGGGGATTTGTCACTCTTTAGTGCCTTTATTTTCTTCATTACTATTATTTTACTTATGTTAATTTTCTCAAGTCCTTGTCCCCGATTCAATATTAGTTTCCTTGGGATTTCTGGCATGCACATATGCCAACACCATCACACACATGTATCACAACACCGTTATACACAAATATTACAATGCTGCTCTAACACAATTTATTATGTGTGTATAATTCACCTAAAGGACTTTCCACAGTTTGTCTCTTTGTTTCCACTGTCACATTTAATGTGTTTGTTTCTCTGAAGGAAACTTTGGCCGTGATTTTGCTGGCGCTCAGAGGATGGGTTTGGAGGTGGGTCTGCTGTCTAAAATGAAAAATTTGAGAGCGAGTTGGGAACCCGCTCCAAACCTGCCTCCGTGTAAGTTTCCAAAGTGTCGGGCCTGCGATTTCAGAACAGACCTGACACCAAGCGGCGGGGGAGGCATTTAAGATAGTTAAATGCTTGTTAACTAGCATTTTGCCAGCCTATTTCTATTTTACCACTTCTTTCATGAGGTTCACGTCATTCGGAGATCACGTCAGGTCGGGTTCTCTATGTCTCCCCATTGCTGTGAATAGGTGACAGCTGCAAAAGTGGTATGAAAGCTACCATTTCACAGCTGTTCACTTATCACATTGCTGTTTGTGGGAGCTTGCTGTGCGCAATTTGGCTGCTGTGTTTCCTACATTACAACAGTGACCACACTTCAAAAAGTACTTCATTGGCTGTAAAGTGCTTTGAGACATCCTGAGATCATGAAAGGCACTATGGAAATGCAAGTCTTTCTTTTCATCCAATAGGAGGAGGAGCTGGTGAAGGTCACGGTGGAGTTCACAGTGGAGGTCAGTGGGTCAGGTTCGGGCTGAGATCTAGCGGTTTCAGTGTTGCTGAATGGAGCTGGGACTGGAGGGAGAGAATGGTTTGGCTATCACACAGAGCACTGAGAAAGCTTGGTGGAGGGGTGATCTGACAAAAGGGAGCAGGCTCATTGGCAGTATTTTAACCTGCAGAGTGCGAATCCCCGGGTTCATCTTTCAATATCGACTCCTACAACTTGAATATTTATTCGTAGTTCACTTAATTTACAGAAGTCTTTGCATGCAACAATTTAAAAAAAAATAAAACCTTTGTATAAATAACAATGAACAGAGTCTACTCTGAATCATAACTGTCTCCGCCCAATGGAGACACGGTTCAATTTGCATTGCGAGACAATGAGTGCAAACTGACATATATAATCTCAGCAGGGACAATGGAGAAATCTTTCACAGGAAACTTACACCATCTTCTCTCCTGTAGATAGCACCCAGTACAATGGGGGCAAGTGATGGAGGTGAGATAACTGATACCGTATGTCCCAGATACATCGGCATACATTTCTGGGGGCCAGTTTGTTCTCGTTCGCTGTGAGCTCCTTTCTTCATTCCGCTCTCCACCTGCCGACCTGTTGGTCTTCACTCCCTCCTGTCCTGAAGGTGCTGACTCTCACCAGAGAGCGATTCCACAGAAACCACACACTCTGGTACCTGTCCCCATGCTCATTCTTCAAGTGTGAGTTTCGGCAATGTCCACAGACCAGCGCCACCGCTGTACCATGGGACGGAGGGACAGATGTGGCACAGCTGTACAATGGATGATATGGCAGTGGGGCCCACATTGTCGATGCCTGAACGGGAATCGATCACAGAACTGTTAGGAAAGTGGCAGATGCCAAGTGCTGAAGTTTGAACATTATATGCGGCTACGGCTAAAATGGTCCCTTCGCTCCCTGCACACCTCCTGTCAAATCCACGTCACCACTTTAGCATCTAACTCTCATTTTCTATCCTATCGTATCAGGCAACCGAACCCTGTGTGAGAACCTCTCTGGATACGTCGAGGGCATCCTGAAACCCATTGTACAGGGAACCCCCAGCTTCTGTCCTGACACTACAGACTTCTTACAGAAACTCAGCACCCACGGACCAGTTGAACCAGGAACACTCCTCACCACGATGGACGTCTCGGCACTCTACACCAGTATCCCCCACGATGACGGCATCGCTGCGACAGCCTCAGTACTCAACACCAACAACAGCCAATCTCCAGACGCCATCCTACAACTCATCCGCTTCATCCTTGACCACAATGTCTTCACCTTCGACAACCAGTTCTTTACCCAAACACACGGAACAGCCATGGGGACCAAATTCGCACCCCAATACGCCAACATCTTCATGCACAAATTCGAGCAAGACTTCTTCGCTGCACAGGACCTCCAACCAACGCTATACACCAGATACATCGACAACATTTTCTTCCTATGGGCCCACAGCGAAGAATCACTGAAAAGACTACACGATAACATCAACAAGTTCCATCCCACCATCAAACTCACCATGGACTACTCCTCAGAATCGGTTTCATTCTTGGACACACGAATCTCCATCAAAGATGGACACCTCAGCACTTCACTCTACCGCAAGCCCACGGACAACCTCAGGATGCTCCACTTCTCCAGCTTCCACCCTAACCACGTTAAAGAAGCCATCCCTTATGGACAAGCCCTGCGAATACACAGGATCTGCTCAGACGAGGAGAAACGCAATGGACACCTACAGACGCTGAAAGACGTCCTCGTAAGAACGGGATATGATGCTTGACTCGTCGATCGACAGTTCTGACGGGGCACAGCAAAAAATCACATAGACCTCCTCAGAAGACAAACACGGGACACAACCAACAGAGTACCCTTCGTCATCCAGTACTTCCCCGGAGCAGAGAAACTATGCCATGTTCTTCGCAGCCTTCAACATGTCATCGATGATGACGAACACCTCGCTAAGGCCATCCCCACGCCTCCACTACTCGCCTTCAAACAGCCGCCTAACCTCAAACAGACCATCGTTCGCAGCAAATTACCCAGCTTTCAGGAGAACAGCGACCACGACACCACACAACCCTGCCACGGCAACCTCTGCAAGACATGCCAGATCATCAACACAGATACCATCATCACACATGAGGACACCACCCACCAGGTACATGGTACATACTCATGTGACTCGGCCAACGTTGTCTACCTCATACGTTGCAGGAAAGGATGCCCCGGAGCATGGTACATCGGCGAGACCATGCAGACACTGCGACAACGGATGAACGGACACCGCACAACAATCGCCAGGCAGGAGTGTTCCCTCCCAGTCGGGGAACACTTCAGCAGTCAAGGACATTCAGCCTCCGATCTTTGCGTAAGCATTCTCCAAGGCGGCCTTTGAGACACACGACAATGCAAAATCGTAGAGCAGAAACTGATAGCCAAGTTCCGCACTCATGAGGACGGCCTCAACCGGGATCTTGGGTTCATGTCATGCTACATGTAACCCCACCTGACGTAGGGTCACCCAGACTCGAGTCATCATTGGCTTGTTCTCTCTACACAGATGCGGCCGGACCTGCTGTGATTTCCAGCAAAAAAAAATGTTTTTTGTCTGTTTTTTGTTTTTCATACAGACCCCAGCATCTGCAACATTTAACCCCTTGTGACCCCACCTCATTGTTCTTTGATGTAATGTTTTCCTGACTGACCTGTTTGGACACCATTCACACCTTTGATTGCTGTGATTATCTCTCTGCCGAGGTGTGATAAATGGCAGTTAGAAAGATTACCTGTAATCATCTGGCATTATTCTCTGACTATATAAGCTGTGTCTTTATGCATCTCTCCACTTCACCTGACGAAGGAGCAGCGCTCCGAAAGCTTGTGATTTCAAATAAAGCTGTTGGACTATAACCTGGTGTTGTGTGACTTCTTACATTTGTCCACCCCAGTCCAACACCGGCATCTCCACACCATCATTTTCTCAGGCCATTATTAACCCACTTGGTTCTTCATCACCTTACACCTCACAATAAATAATTACTGGCCTGTAGCACTGTAATCTGACAAGTGCTCTGCAGGTCCCTTCCACCGATAAACAGCTCCCTTTCCATCTGAGCACTGTCTTTGTTATGGAGCAGGACCCTGCTCTCCAACACACTGAGCCCCAACTCCCCTTAAAACCCACCACCATTCTTCCCTAGCACAGGCCCTGTAACCTCCAGACATGCAGCAACTCCACTCACTCCAGCTCGGGTTTCACAGCCAGATTTATGCACCCATGTTCAGGGGATAAATTACCAGCAAAGCAGAGATTATAAATAGTTCAGAGACAATGCAATGTGCTTCTAGAGAAAAGGGTCGAAGGATATGGTGAGAAGGTGGGGTTGAGGGATATGGGGAGAAGGTGGGGTTAAGGGATATAGTGAGAAAGTGGGGTTGAGGGATATGGGGAGAAGGTGGGGTTGAGGGATATGGTGAGAAGGTGGGGTTGAGGGATATGGTGAGAAGGTGGGGTTGAGGGATATGGTGAGAAGGTGGGGTTGAGGGATATGGTGAGAAGGTGGGGTTGAGGGATAGGGTGAGAAGGTGGGGTTGAGGGATACAGTGAGAAGGTGGGGTTGAGGGATATAGTGAGAAGGTGGGGTTGAGGGATATGGGGAGAAGGTGGGGTTGAGGGATATGGGGAGAAGGTGGGGTTGAGGGATGTGGTGAGAAGGTGGGGTTGAGGGATATGGGGAGAAGGTGGGGTTGAGGGATATGGGGAGAAGGTGGGGTTGAGGGATATGGTGAGAAGGTGGGGTTGAGGGATATGGTGAGAAGGTGGGGTTGAGGGATATGGGGAGAAGGTGGGGTTGAGGGATATGGTGAGAAGGTGGGGTTGAGGGATATGGGGAGAAGGTGGGGTTGAGGGATATGGGGAGAAGGTGGGGTTGAGGGATATGGGGAGAAGGTGGGGTTGAGGGATATGGTGAGAAGGTGGGGTTAAGGGATATGGTGAGAAGGTGGGGTTGAGGGATATGGGGAGAAGGTGGGGTTGAGGGATATGGTGAGAAGGTGGGGTTGAGGGATATGGGGAGAAGGTGGGGTTGAGGGATATGGGGAGAAGGTGGGGTTGAGGGATATGGGGAGAAGGTGGGGTTGAGGGATATGGGGAGAAGGTGGGGTTGAGGGATATGGTGAGAAGGTGGGGTTGAGGGATATAGTGAGAAGGTGGGGTTGAGGGATAGGGTGAGAAGGTGGGGTTGAGGGATATGGTGAGAAGGTGGGGTTGTGGGATATGGGGAGAGGGTGGGGTTGAGGGATAGGGTGAGAAGGTGGGGTTGAGGGTTATGGTGAGAAGGTGGGGTTGAGGGATATGGTGAGAAGATGGGGTTGAGGGATATGGGGAGAAGGTGGGGTTGAGGGATATGGGGAGAAGGTGGGGTTGAGGGATATGGGGAGAAGGTGGGGTTGAGGGATATGGGGAGAAGGTGGGGTTGAGGGATATGCGGAGAAGGTGGGGTTGAGGGATATGGGGAGAAGGTGGGGTTGAGGGATATGGGGAGAAGGTGGGGTTGAGGGATATGGGGAGAAGGTGGGGTTGAGGGATATGGGGAGAAGGTGGGGTTGAGGGATATCGGGAGAAGGTGGGGTTGAGGGATATGGGGAGAAGGTGGGGTTGAGGGATATGGGGAGAAGGTGGGGTTGAGGGATATGGGGAGAAGGTGGGGTTGAGGGATATGGGGAGAAGGTGGGGTTGAGGGATATGGGGAGAAGGTGGGGTTGAGGGATGTGGGGAGAAGGTGGGGTTGAGGGATGTGGGGAGAAGGTGGGGTTGAGGGATATGGGGAGAAGGTGGGGTTGAGGGATGTGGGGAGAAGGTGGGGTTGAGGGATGTGGGGAGAAGGTGGGGTTGAGGGATGTGGGGAGAAGGTGGGGTTGAGGGATATGGGGAGAAGGTGGGGTTGAGGGATATGGGGAGAAGGTGGGGTTGAGGGATATGGGGAGAAGGTGGGGTTGAGGGATAGGGTGAGAAGGTGGGGTTGAGGGATATGGGGAGAAGGTGGAGTTGAGGGATGTGGGGAGAAGGTGGGGTTGAGGGATGTGGGGAGAAGGTGGGGTTGAGGGATGTGGGGAGAAGGTGGGGTTGAGGGATAGTTTCCCTTCTATCACTGGTATTTTATCCTCTTTCTCTACTGTGAACAGATACGAAGTACTCCTTTAATAGATCAGCCGTTACCTTGTCTATTACAGTGTCTCCTGAGTTTGCCTTTAATGGCCCACATCTCCTTTAGTCACACTCTTACAACAACAACAACAACATGTATTTATATAGCGCCTTTAATGTAGGAAAACATCCCAAGGTGCTTCACAGGAATATTATAAGACAAAAAATTCGACA
The DNA here is from genome assembly GCF_052327205.1 of Somniosus microcephalus. Lineage (NCBI taxonomy): Eukaryota > Metazoa > Chordata > Chondrichthyes > Squaliformes > Somniosidae > Somniosus > Somniosus microcephalus. The sequence continues at coordinate 1,595,782 of NC_140992.1, read as the reverse complement.
CCAAGCCACGCAAGGAAAAATTAGGGCAGGTGACCAAAAGCTTGGTCAAAGAGGTAGGTTTTAAGGAGCATCTGAAAGGAGGAAAGAGAGGCGGACAGGTTTAGGCAGGGAATTCCAGAGTTTTGGGCCCAGGTAACAGAAGGCACGGCCACCAATGGTTGAGCGATTATAACCAGGGATGCTCAAGAGGGCAGAATTAGAGGAGTGTAGATATCGCAGAGGGCAGTGGGGCTGGTGGAGATTACAGAGAGAGGGCAGGGGCGAGGCCATGGAGGGATTCGAAAACAAGGATGAGAATTTTGAAATCAAGGCATTGCTTAACCGGGAGCCAATGTAGGTCAGCGAGCACAAGGATGATGGGTGAACGGGGCTTGGTGCGAGTTAGGACACGGGCAGCCGAGTTTTGGATCACCCCAAGTTTATGTAGGGTAGAATGCGGGAGGCCAGCCAGGAGTGCGTTGGAATAGTCAAGTCAAGAGGTAACAAAGGCATGGATGAGGGTTTCAGTAGCGGATGAGCTGAGGCAAGGATGGAGACGGGCGATGTTACGGAGGTGGAAATAGGCGGTCTTAGTTATAGAAACATAGAAACATAGAAGATAGGAGCAGGAGTAGGCCATTCGGCCTTCGAGCCTGCTCCGCCATTCAATGAGATCATGGCTGATCATCCAAATTCAGTACCCTGTCCGTGCTTTCTCCCCATATCCCTTGATCCCTTTAGCCTTAAGAAATATATCCAACTCTTTCTTGAATATATTTAATGAACTGGCCTCCACCGCCCTCTGTGGCAGAGAATTCCACAGGTTCACCACTCTCTGGGTGAAGAAATTCCTCCTCATTGCAGTCCTAAATGGCTTACCCCTTATCCTTAGACTATGACCCCTGGTTCTGGACTCCCCGACCATCAGAAACATCCTTTCTGCATCTAGTCTGTCCAGGCCTGACAGAATTTTATAGGTTTCGATGAGATCCCCTCTCAATCTTCTAAACTCCAGTGAGTATAAGCCCAATTGACACAATCTCTCCTCATACGTCATTCCTGCCATCCCAGGTATTATGCTGCGGATATGTGGTCGGAAGATGATTTCAAGGTCAAATATGACACCAAGGTTGCGAACAGTGTGATTCAGCCTCAGACAGATGTTAGGGAGAGGGATGGAGTCAGTGGCTAGGGAACCGAGTTTGTGGCGGCGACTGAAAACAATGGCTTCGGTCTTCCCAATATTTAATTGGAGAAAATGTCTGCTCATCCAGAACTGGATGTCAGACAAGCAGTCTGACAATTTAGAGACCGTGGAGGGGATGGGAGAGGTGAAGGTGAGGCAGAGCTGGGTGTCGTCAGTACATGTGGAAACTGACGCGGTGTTTTCGGATGATGTTGCCAAGGGGCAACATGCAGATGAGAAATAGGAGGGGGTCAAGGATAGATCCTTGGGGGACACCAGAGGTAACGATGCGGGAGCGGGAAGAGAAGACGTTGCAGGTGATTCTCTGGCTACAATTAGATAGATAAGAATGGAACCAGGCGAGTGCAGTCCCACCCAGCTGGACGATGGTGGAGAGGCGTTGGAGAAGGATGGAGTGGTCAACCGTGTCAAAGGCTGCAGACAAGTCAAGAAGGATGAGGAGGGATAGTTTACCTTTGTCACAGTCACAAAGGATGTTATTTGTGACTTTGATGAGAGCCATTTCGGTCTGTGGCAGGGGCGGAAACCTGATGGCAGGAATACAAACATGGAATTGCAGGAAAGATGGGCAAGGATTTGGGAAGCGACAACGCATTCAAGGATTTTGGAGAGGAAAGGGTGGTTGGAGATGGGGCGTTAGTTTGCAAGGACGGAGGGGTCAAGGTTTGTTTTTCTGAGGAGAGGGGTGATGTTGGCAGATTTAAGGGAGAACATAAGGACATAAGAAATAGAAGTAGGAGTAGGCCATTCGGCCCCTCGAGCCTGCTCCACCATTCAATAAGATCATGGCAGATTTTCTACCTCAACGGATATGATCTAATTGGGATTACAGAGACACGGCTCCAGGGTGACCAAGACTAGGAATTCAACATCCAGGGGTATTCAATATTCAGAAAGGACAGGAAAAAAGGAAAAGGAGGTGGGATAGCATTGCTGGTTAAAGAGGAGATTAACACAATAGTAAAGAAGGATATTAGCTCTGATGATGTGGAATCTGTATGGGCAGAGCTGAGAAATACCAAGAGGCAGAAAATGTTAGTGGGTGTTGTATACAGACCCCCAAACAGTAATGCTGAGGTTGGGGATGGCATTAAATGGGAAATTAGAGATGCGTGCAATAAGGGCACAGCAGTTATCATGGGTGACTTTAATCTACATATTACAAATTAGTAACGATACTGTAGAGGAGGAATTCCTAGAGTGTATACGGGATTGTTTCCTGGACCAATATATCGAGGAACTAACTAGAGATCCGGCCATCTTAGAGTGGGTATTATGAAATGAGAAAGGATTAATTAGCAATCTTATGCGAGGCCTGTTGGGGAGGAGTAATCATAATATGATAGAATTCTTCATTAAGATGGAGAGTGAAGTACTTGACTCAGAGACTAGGGTCCTGAGTTTAAATAAAGGAAACTATGATGGTATGAGGCATGAGTTGGCTAGGATGGATTGGGGAACGTTACTTAAAGGGTTGACTGTGGATAGGCAATGGCAAACATTTAAAGATCGCATGGATGATCTACAGAATTTTTTCATCCCAGTTTGGCATAAAAATAAAACAAAAAAGGTGACTCAACCGTGGCTAACAAGGGAAATTAGGGATAGCATAAGATCCAAGGAGAGGACATATAATTTGGCCAGAAAAAGCAGCAAACCTGAGGATTGGGAGCAGTTTAGGATTCAGAAAAGGAGGACAAAGGGATTAATTAAGAGGGGGGAAATAGATTATGAGAGTAAGCTTGCAGGGAACATAAAAAATGACTGTAAAAGCTTTTATAGATGTGTAAAGAGAAAAAGATTGGTTAAGTCAAGCGTAGGTCCCTTGCAGTCAGAATCAGGTGAATTTATAATGGGGAACAAAGAAATGGCTGACCAATTAAATACATACTTTGGTTCTGTCTTCACAAAGGAGGACACAAATAACCTCCCAGAGATGTCAGGGAACATAGGGTCTAATGAGAGGGAGGAATTGAATCAAATCAGTATTTGTAGGGAAATGGTGTTAGGGAAATTGATGGGATTGAAGGCCGATAAATCCCCAGGGCCTGATAATCTACATCCTAGCACACTTAAGGAAGTGGCCCTAGAAATAGTAGATGCATTGCTGGTCATCTTCCAAAATTCTATAGACTCTGGAACAGTTCCCATGGATTGGAGGATAGCTAATGTAACCCCACTATTTAAAAAAGGTGGTAGAGAGAAAACAGGGAATTATAGACCGGTAAGCCTGACATTGGGGAAAATGCTAGAGTCCATTATAAAAGATGTAATAACAGAGCACTTGGAAAACAGTGACAGGATCGGACAAAGTCAACATGGATTTACAAAAGGTAAATCATGCATTTTCAGGATGGCAGGCTGTGACGATTGGGGTACCATAAGGAATCGGTGTTTGGGCCCCAGCTATTCACAATCTATATCAATGATTTGGAAAAGTGGACTAAATGTAACATTTCCAAATTTGCTGATGATACAAAGCTAGGTGGCAGTGTCAGTTGCGAAGAGGATGTGAAGCGGCTTCAAGGGGATCTCGACAGGCTCAGTGAGTGGGTGAGAACATGGCAGATGGAATATAATGTGGATAAATGTGAAGTTATCCACTTTGGTAGAAAAAACAGAAAGGCAGAGTGGTGTTCCGCAGGGGTCAGTGCTGGGTCCCCAACTCTTTACAATAGAGTCATAGAGTCATAGAGTTATACAGCACGGATAGAGGCCCTTCGGCCCATCGTGTCCATGCCGGCCATCAAGCCCTGTCTAATCTAATCCCATATTCCAGCATTTGGTCCGTAGCCTTGTATGTTATGGCATTTCAAGTGCTCATCCAAATGCTTCTTCAATGTTGTGAGGGTTCCTGCCTCCACAACCCTTTCAGGCAGTGAGTTCCAGACTCCAACCACCCTCTGGGTGAAAAAGTTCTTTCTCAAATCCCCTCTAAACCTCCCGCCCTTTACCTTGAATCTATGCCCCCTAGTTATTGACCCTTCTACTAAGCGAAAAAGCTCCTCAGTATCCATCCTATCTATGCCCCTCATAATTTTGTACACCTCAATCATGACCCCCTCAGCCTCCTCTGCTCCAAGGAAAACAAACCCAATCTGCCCAGTCTTTCTTCATAGCTGAAGCGCTCCAGCCCTGGTAACATCCTGGTGAATCTCCTCTGCACCCTCTCCAAAGCGATCACATCCTTCCTGTAGTGTGGCGACCTGAACTGCACACAGTATTCCAGCTGTGGCCTAACCAGTGTTTTATACAGCTCCATCATAACCTCCTTGCTCTTATATTCTATGCCTCGGCTAATGAAGGCAAGTATCCCATATGCCTTTTTTACCACCTTATCCACCTGTTCCGCCGCCTTCAGGGATCTGTGTACTTGCACACCCAGATCCCTCTGCACCTCCGTCTTGCCTAGGGTCTTACCATTCATTGTGTATTCCCTTGCCTTGTTAGTCCCCCCAAAGTGCATCACCTCGCACTTTTCCGGGTTAAATTCCATTTGCCACTGTTCCGCCCATCTGACCAACCCATCTATATCGTCCTGCAGACTGAGGCTACCCTCCTCGCTATTTACCACCCTACCAATTTTTGTATCATCCGCGAACTTACTGATCATACCTTTTACATTCATATCCAAGTCATTAATGTAGACCACAAACAGCAAGGGACCCAGCACCGATCCCTGTGGCACCCCACTGGCCACAGGCTTCCAGTCACAAAAACAACCTTCGACCATCACCCTCTGCCTTCTGCCACTAAGCCAGTTTTGTACCCAATGTGCCAAGGCACCCTGGATTCCATGGGCTCTTACCTTCTTGACCAGTCTCCTATGCGGGACTTTATCGAAGGCCTTACTGAATGATTGTACAATCTACAATCTATTGTACAATCTATATTAACGATTTGGAGGAGGGGGCCGAGTGTAACATATCAAAGTTTGCAGATGATACTAAGATGGGAGGGAAAGTAGTGAGTGAGGAGGACATAAAAAACCTGCACCGGGACATAGACAGGCTAAGTAAGTGGGCAGAGATTTGGCAGATGGAATACAATACTGGAAAGTGTGAGGTTATGCACTTTGGCAGGAAAAATCGGAGAGCAAGTTATTATCTTAATGGCAAGAAACTGGAAAGTACTGAAGTACAAAGGGATCTGGGGGTCCTGGTGCACGAAACTCAAAAGGTTAGTATGCAGGTGCAGCAAGTGATTAAGAAGGCCAATGGAATGTTGGCTTTCATTGCTAGGGGGATAGAATATAAAAATAGGGAGGTATTGATTCAGTTGTACAAGGTATTGGTGAGACCACACCTGGAATACTACGTACAGTTTTGGTGTCCATACTTAAGAAAGGACATACTTGCTCTCGAGTCAGTACAAAGAAGGTTCACTCGGTTAATCCCGGGGATGAGGGGATGGACATATGAGGGAGAAGAGGTTGAGTAGATTGGGACTCTACTCATTGGAGTTCAGAAGAATGAGAGGCGATCTTATTGAAACATATAAGATTGTGAAGGGGTTGGATCGGGTGGATGCCGGGAAGATGTTCCCGATGATGGGTGAAACTAGAACTAGGGGGCATAGTCTTAGAATAAGGGGCTGCTCTTTCAAAACTGAGATGAGGAGGAACTACTTCACTCAGAGGGTGGTAGGTCCATGGAATATGCTGCCCCAAAAAGCTGTAGAAGCTACATCATTACATAAATTTAAAACAGAAATAGACAGTTTCCTAGAAGTAAAGGGAATTAAGGGTTACGGGGAGCGGGCAGGAATTTGGACATGAGTCTAGGTTCGGATTGGTCATGGCCCTGTGGGTAGCGGAGTGGGCCCAGGGGCCGTGTAGCCTGATCCTGCTCCTATTTCATGTGTCTAATTCTGTTAGATTCAGGAGATGGTTCTGTGATAGTGGATTGGCGGTTAGGATCAGATCAGCCATGATCTTATTGAATGGCGGAGCAGGCTCGAGGGGCCGATTGGCCTACTCCTGCTCCTATTTCTTATGTTCTTATGTTCTTATGTTCCCAAATGGTGAAAGATTGGGGAATGCAGATGCTGAAAGGTGTTATGTTCATTAATAACTAGACATTCTTATTATGAACACAGCTAGCTTCTAGCTAATTATTTATTCAGTACACGTACTCTAGGTACAGTATCCGTAGAGGCACAGCATGTGTGCTCCTGTGTGTAGGCTGCCATCTTGACTGTTGCCTTGTGGGTAGCCTAGTGCCTCATGGGTAATGTAGTCTTAATATCTATACAGCTGGGTAGTGTAGTCTTATATACATACAGCTATATACAGCTCTACGGCTCCACCTAGTGTCCACTATAGAATGACATGCTATTGATCACTACATCCCCCTTTCTTTGAGGTTTAACAAAATCAATATCAATCAACTTTCAAGAAAACAATGAAGATAATATCAGTAACACTTTTGTTAGTGCTCTATAAACATAAACATTTTCAAAACAGTCAACACATTTTCAAAGCTTTACATCGTACTCAAAGATTAAGTCTATCAGGCTCTTTTACTTCACGTGTGGATCTTTTCAACACGGGTAAGTCTGATGTGTCTTCATGAGATTGTTCTGGCAGTGAATGACAAGATGCAGTTGCGGCATTGTCATCAATCTGCTCTTGTATAGATCGAGGTCTCCTTGCGATCTTTGCTTGGAGAGGGTTTCAGTGTTTCCTTCACTCTTCATGCCATAACTCTCAATGTAGTCAATGCACTCTCGAAAAACTGCTGGCAGCTGGATCCCATCATACAGCATAGTCCTCTCAGCAGCCTCGGCTAATGGAACACCAAAGATTGGCCTGAGGGAAGAAGGAGTATCCACCGGAACTGCTTCCTGCTCTGGTGCAGGCTTCTTCTTTTTCTTTTTCTCTTTCCACTGCTTAACAACATCTGCTGCAGTTATATCTTTGGACTTTTTCTCCTTGTGTTTTTTCTCTTTGTGCTTAAAGTCTTTTTCTTTCTTCTTGGAGAAACTAGGCTTTTTGAAGACATGGATACCCTTTGGCCTTTTCATCCTTGATGGGCTCTCTGCTTCATCACCTGAGTCATCTGGTCTGCTTATGGCACAGTTTATATGGTAGACTCTCTTGACCAGTTCTAAGTCTTCACAAGCTTTGTCACCTAGTATCGAATCAAGTCTTTCAGCCACAACAGAAAACATGAGATGATGCACATTGTCTTTGACTGTCACTTTAAGTCTGCATACACCTAAGCTATCTATTTTCTGTCCATTATAGTTCTTCAGTAGTACTGACTTTTTCTGTATTTTGGGCTTTTCTTTCATATTGTTAATGTCACTCATACTGATTAAGTTTGCTTTTGCCCCAGTGTCTAGTTTCAAGGTAACTAATGCTCCATTTACCTGCAGTGGGATCATCCATTTGTCCACTTTTACTGCATTGACTTTATGTTCAGCATTGTCCATTTCTGAGGGCTGTACATTTTCTGTATCTTTTTTGTTATCATCACATGACACCATTCCGACAAAAAATGTCTCACTTAAATCAGTGTCCTCAATTACATTAACTCGTTGCCCTTTCTTAGTTTGTACTTTTGAAAAGCATTGTTTGGCAAAGTGATTCTTTCCATTACACTTTGTGCACATTTTTCCAAACGCTGGGCATTGTCTTAACTGGTGTTTGTAACCACAGCGTTTACAATTAAAAATTTCATCCTCCGATTGCTTTTCATTTCTGTTCTGCCCACGTTTCTTCCCCTTGTAGGACACAGCACCGACAGCAGCATTATCACTCATTACAATCGCATCATTATTGATTTCACTGAAAGTCTTCGTGTGCTTTCGAGCTAGCTCGCTGGCTTGGCATATTTTCACCGCATTTTCCAAATTTAGTTCGGTTTCTCTCAACAGACGTTCCTTGACTTTTTTATTATGAATACCAAACACAATCTGGCCACGAATCATGGATGCTTTGAGCTCAGAGAAATTACATGTCTGTGCTTTCAGTTTCAGATCAGTTATAAATCTATCAAAAGTCTCATTTTGTTGCTGTGTCCGAGAATGGAAGATGTATCTTTCATACGTCTCATTCTTTTTGGGAGAGCAATGTACATCAATTTTTTTTAGCCCATCTTCTAATTTTTCTCTGTTCTCCGCTGGATTAAATACAAATGTATTAAATACCTCTATCGCCTGTGGGCCTGCAACCGTAAGCAGCAACGCTATCTTCCTTGCGTCTGGCTTCGTACCAAATCCGATGGCTGCAATGTAGAGTTCGAATTGTTGTTTAAAAATCCGCCAATTGTAGTCGACATTTCCCTCGAGATTCAAACGCTCTGGTGGCTTCAAATTCTCCATGTCGCTTTTCACAATTTTCAGCAGATCTTCACCACCCTGGTACCATGTTATGTTCATTAATAACTAGACATTCTTATTATGAACACAGCTAGCTTCTAGCTAGTTATTTATTCAGTACACGTTCTCTAGGTACAGTATCTGTAGAGGCGCAGCATGTGTGCTCCTGTGTGTAGGCTGCCATCTTGCCTGTTGCCTTGTGGGTAGCCTAGTGCCTCATGGGTAATGTAGTCTTAATATCTATACAGCTGGGTAGTGTAGTCTTATATACATACAGCTATATACAGCTCTACGGCTCCACCTAGTGTCCACTATAGAATGACATGCTATTGATCACTACAAAAGGGACCTGGGTGTCCTTGTACATGAGTCACTGAAAGTGAATGTGCAGGTGCAGCAATCATCAGGAAGGCAAATGGTATGCTGGCCTCCGTTACAAGAGGATTTGAGTACAGGAGTAAAGAAGTCTTACTCCAATTATATAGGGCCTTGGTGAGACCACACCTGGAGTACTGTGTACAATTTTGGTCTCCTTACCTAAGGAAGGATATACTTGCCATAGAGGGAGTGCAACGAAGGTTCATGAGATTGATTCCTGGAATGGCAGGACTGTCGTATGAGAAGAGATTGAGTAAACTAGGCCTGTATTCTCTTGAATTCAGAAGAATGAGAGGGGATCTCATTGAAGCATACAAAATTATTACAGGGCTTGATAGGGTGGATGCTGGGAGAATGTTCCCCTTGGCTGGGGAGTCTAGAACCAGGGGCCACAGCCTGAAGATAAAGGGTAGGCCATTCAGGACAGAGATGAGAAAACATTTCTTCACACAGAGGGTGGTGAATCTTTGGAATTCTCTACCCCAGAGGGCTGTGGAGGTTCAGTCATTGGGTATATTCAAAACAGAAGTCGATAGATTTCTGACTAGTGAGGGCATCAAGGGATATGGCGATAGGGCCGGTGAATGGAGTTGAGGCAGAAGATCAGCCATGATCTCATTGAATGGTGGAGCAGGCTCGAAGGGCCGAATGGCCGACTCCTGCTCCTATTTCTTATGTTCTTATGTTCTAAAATAACCTGTTCCCTAGTTGGTTCCTCAACATACTGATCTAGAAAACTATCTTGCATACATTCCATGAATTCGTCCTCCACACTATTTCTGCAAATTGGGTTTGCCCAGTCTGTATATAGATTAAAGTCTCCCATGATCACTGTATTACCCTTGTTACATGTGCCTCTAATTTCCTGATTTATACTCTGCCCTACATTACAACTACTCTTTGGGGGGTCTATAAACAACTCCCACCAATGTTTTCTGCCCCTTGCTGTTTCTTAGCTCCACCCAAACGAATTCTATTTCTTGATTTTCGGAGCTAAGATCCTTTCTCTCTACTGTCTCTATCCCAGCCTTTATTATCAGGGCCCCTCCTCCTTTTCCATTTTGCCTATCTCTTCTAAACGTTAAGTTTCCTGGAATATTTAGTTCCTAACCTTGGCCACATTGCAACCACGTCTTCGTTATGTCTATTAGATCAAACCTATTAATTTCTATCACCGCTATTAATTCATCTGTTTTGTTGCGAATGCTTCGCACATTCAGATATAGTGCCTTTAGCTTTGACTTTTTATTTTTCCCTTATGTCACCTTAGTCACTGATGCTCTATTACCTTTGTTAGTCTCTCTGTCCCTTCCTGACCCAAAACTCTGCTCTGCTCGAGAGCCTTGACATTTCGCTTGCTGTTTTAAAATTTACTCTTTCTTGAAACCTCCCACCCTCCCCTCCCCCTTCATTAGTTTAAAGGTCTGTCTACTGCCCTAGTTATTTGATTTGCCAGGACACTGGTTCCAGCCCGGCTTAAGTGGAGCCCGTCCCAACGGAAAGGAGGACAGTACTTGAGGACAGGGAACCGTTAACAATGTCAGCTAACATGGGAGCCAGAAAAGGAAGTTGGGTGGTCAGCAGTTTGGTGGGAATCGGGTCGAGGGAGCAGGAAGTGGGTCTCATGGACAAGATGAGCGCGGAGAGGTCATGAGGGAAGATCGGAGAGAAACTGGAGAAAGATGTGAGTTCAGGGCTAGGGCAGGGGGAACCTTAGAGGAAGCTTGGCCCGGTGGGCTAGAGGAAGGAAGGGAAGTGGCAGAGGCAGCTGATCGGACCGTACAATCTTAAAGACAGTAAGGAGGGATGATATATTAGCAGGTTCCTCTAATGAGGCCATATGGGTGGAGCTTAAAAACAAAAAGGGGGCAAGCACTTTGCTGGGAGTGTACTATAGGCCTCCAAACAGTCAGGGGGAGATAGAGGAACAGATATGTAGGCAAATCTCAGAGGAATGTGCAAATAATAGGGTAATAATAATGGGGGATTTCAACTTCCCCAATATTAACTGGGATAGTCAGAGTGTGAAAGGCTCAGAGGGTGTAGAATTCTTAAAGTGCATCCAGGAGAGCTTTTTGAGCCAGCATGTAGAAAGTCCTACAAGAGAGGTGGCGGTACTGGACCTAATTCTAGGGAATGTGGCCGGCCAAGTGGAAAAAGTGCTAGTAGGTGAGCACTTTGGTGACAGTGACCATAATATGGTAAGATTTAAGGTGGTCATGGAAAAGGACAGGGATGGGCCGGAAATAAAGGTTCTAAATTGGGGGAAGGCCGATTTTAATAGGATAAGGCAGGATCTGGCCAAAATGGACTGGGATCAGCTACTTGTAGGAAAATCCGCATCAGAGCAATGGGAGGCTTTCAGAAGGGAGATTGGGATCATACAATGGCAACATGTTCCCGTAAAGGTCAAGGGTGGTTCCAAAAACCACAGGGAACCTTGGATGTCAGGGGATATACGAGAATGGATTAGGAAAAAAAGGAGGGCTTTTGGCAGATACAAAAGGCTAAAGACGGAGGAAGCCCTAGAGGAGTACAAAAAGTGCAGGGGGATATTTAAAAAAGAAATTAGGAGATCAAGGAGGGGCCATGAAATAACACTGGCGAGCAAAATAAAGGAAAATCCTAAGATGTTTTATAAGTATATTAAGAGTAAGAGGATAACTAGGGAAAAAATAGGGCCCATTAGGGACAAAAGTGGCAATCTGTGTGTGGAGCCGGAAGATGTAGGAGGGGTTCTAAATGAATTTTTTGCATCTGTTTTCACTATGGAGAAGGACGATGTAGACATAGAAATAGGGCGGGGGGACTGTGATATGCTCGAACATATTCACATCGAGAGGGAGGAGGTATTGGCGGTTTTAGCTGGCCTAAAAATGGATAAATCCCCAGGCCCGGATGAAGTGTATCCCAGGCTGCTGTGTGAGGCAAAGGAAGAGATTGCGGGGGCTCTAACACATATATTCAGGACCTCTCTGGCCACAGGGGATGTGCCAGAGGACTGGAGAACCGCTAATGTAGTACCATTATTCAAGAAGGGAAGTAGGGAAAAACCAGGGAACTACAGGCCAGTGAGCCTAACATCAGTGGTAGGAAAATTATTGGAAAAAATTCTGAGGGACAAAATTTGTCTCCACTTGGAGAGGCAAGGATTAATCAGGGATAGTCAACATGGCTTTGTCAAGGGAAGATCACGTCTGACTAATTTGATTGAATTTTTAGAGGGGGTGAATAGGTGTGTGGATGAGGGTAACGCAGTGGATGTGGTATATATGGATTTCAGTAAGGCCTTCGATAAAGTCCCGCACAGGAGACTGGTCAAGAAGGTAAGAGCCCATGGAATCCAGGGTGCCTTGGCACATTGGATACAAAACTGGCTTAGTGACAGAAGGCAGAGGGTGATGGTCGAAGGTTGCTTTTGTGACTGGAAGCCTGTGGCCAGTGGGGTACCACAGGGATCGGTGCTGGGTCCCTTGCTGTTTGTGGTCTACATTAATGACTTGGATATGAATGTAAAAGGTATGATCAGTAAGTTCGCGGATGATACAAAAATTGGTAGGGTGGTAAATAGCGAGGAGGGTAGCCTCAGTCTGCAGGACGATATAGATGGGTTGGTCAGATGGGCGGAACAGTGGCAAATGGAATTTAACCCGGAAAAGTGCGAGGTGATGCACTTTGGGGGGACTAACAAGGCAAGGGAATACACAATGAATGGTAAGACCCTAGGCAAGACGGAGGGTCAGAGGGATCTGGGTGTGCAAGTACACAGATCCCTGAAGGCGGCGGAACAGGTGGATAAGGTGGTAAAAAAGGCATATGGGATACTTGCCTTCATTAGCCGAGGCATAGAATATAAGAGCAAGGAGGTTATGATGGAACTGTATAAAACACTGGTTAGGCCACAGCTGGAATACTGTGTGCAGCTCTGGTCGCCGCACTACAGGAAGGATGTGATCGCGTTGGAGAGGGTGCAGAGGAGGTTCACCAGGGTGTTACCGGGGCTGGAGCGCTTCAGCTATGAAGAGAGACTGGGCAGATTGGGTTTGTTTTCCTTGGAGCAGAGGAGGCTGAGGGGGGACATGATTGAGGTGTACAAAATTATGAGGGGCATAGATAGGATGGATGCTGAGGAGCTTTTTCCTTTAGTAGAAGGGTCAATAACTAGGGGGCATAGATTCAAGGTAAAGGGCGGGAGGTTTAGAGGGGATTTGAGGAAGAACTTTTTCACCCAGAGGGTGGTTGGAGTCTGGAACTCACTGCCTGAAAGGGTTGTGGAGGCAGGAACCCTCACAACATTTAAGAAGCATTTGGATGAGCACTTGAAATGCCATAGCATACAAGGCTACGGACCAAATGCTGGAATATGGGATTAGATCAGACTGGGCTTGATGGCCGGCGCGGACACGATGGGCCGAAGGGCCTCTATCCGTGCTGTATAACTCTATGACTCTATGACAAATAAGTCCATGAGCTCCTCATACTTGCTGTCGGAGGTGAGGGTGGAGGAGACAGGGGAGAAGGGTTTAAGAAGATGATTGCAGTGGAGAATATAACTCATATATTTATAAAAGCTTTTACTATTCGCCTTTATATTACTTGCAAGTTTTATTTTCGTATTCCCTTTTTGCAGCTCTTAATATTTTCTTTGTATCCATTTGCTGCTTTCTATATTTTGCCCAGTCGACTGGATTACTGCTTTTCTTGTTATTTGTGTCCGCCATTTCCTTTAGTTTTATACTGTGTCTAACCTTATAGAGTCATAGAGTCATACAGCACAGAAAGAGGCCCTTCGGCCCATCGTGTCCGCGCCGGCCATCAAGCCCTGTCTATTCTAATCCCATTTTCCAGCACTTGGTCCGTAGCCTTGTATGTTATGGCGTTTCAAGTGCTCATCTAAATGCTTCTTGAATGTTGTGAGGGTTCCTGCCTCTACCACCCTTTCAGGGTGAAAAAGTTTTTCCTCAAATCCCCTCTAAACCTCCTGCCTCTTACCTTGAAACTATGCCCCCTGGTTATTGACCCCTCTACTAAGGGGAAAAGTTCCTTTCTATCTACCCTATCTATGCCCCTCATAATTTTGTACACTTCAATCAGGTCCCCCCTCAGCCTTCTCTGCTCTAAAGAAAACAACCCCAGCCTGTCCAGTCTCTCTTCATAGCTGAAGCGCTCCAGCCCAGGTAACATCCTGGTGAATCTCCTCTGCACCCTCTCGAATGCAATCACATCCTTCCTATAGTGTGGCGACCAGAACTGCACACAGTATTCCAGCTGTGACCTAACTAGCGTTTTGTACAGCTCCATCATAACCTCCCTGCTCTTATATTCTATGCCTCGGCTAATGAAGACAAGTATCCCATATGCCTTTTTAACCACCTTATCTACCTGTCCTGCTGCCTTCAGGGATCTATGTACATGCACACCAAGGTCCCTCTGATCCTCTGTCCTTCCTAGGGTCCTACCATTCATTGTGTATTCCCTTGCCTTGTTAGTCCTCACAAAATGCATCACCTCACACTTTTCAGGGTTAAATTCCATTCGCCACTGTTCTGCCCATCGAACCAACCCATCCATAGATTGACCATGGTTGCTGTACTGTACAAGATCCTGCCCTTTAGGGCTATGTATTGGTCTTATATTGTACTAATGCTTATTTGAATACCTCCCACTGTTTTTCTGTGGGGTCAACTGTTAACAGCTCAGCCCAGTTTAGCGTGTTAATTTTATGTCTCATTTCTTTCAAGTTTAAAACCTTGCTGTGTGTGAGATCTTTCTCCTTTTCGAGCTTCGACCTTAATGTCAAACTCTATCATATTAAGGTCACTGTTTGCAAGATGCTCCCTCACTATCAGATTATTAATTAATTCTGACTCATTACTCATCACTAAATCTAGGATGGCCTGTTCCTTTGCCTGTTCTAAAACATATTAGTTTCAGAAAACTGTCATGCACACACTCTAGAAATTCATTGAGTTGTTTAGCATTTCTCAGTCTCCCCGATTAACTGCTCTACCTTTGCACCAATCTATTATCTCCGTACTTATGCATCCCGCTACTACATCACTACTGTCAGGAGGTGCACTGAGTCTTGCATCCTTTGTTGCTTCTTAATCCTGCCCAGTGTTTCCACTGCCCGCTCACCCTCACTGATATCCATCCTTTCACATGTTGTAATATTGTCCATTATCAATATTGCTACTCCTCCTTTCCCAATCCTTTCGGAAGCCCTTGTAGCCTGGAATATTGAGCTCCCATTCATGTCCTTCTTGTAGCCAGGTCTCTGTAATGGCTGCTACATCATACTCTTGAGCGGAATCTGTGCTTCTAATCTGTAAACAGACGGGAAGCCATGCAGCTCACCTTCCAGTTCATGTTACAGCCCCAGAGCAGCTGCCTGGGAATCCATTATTCTTCAAGCAACATGCAGGGCAATTATTTATTTGTATTCAACAAGGAGGACCTAATGAGACGGTGTATCCCGTTTACACAGGGCAAAGGATACCTAAAGGTGAGTGTGAGAGTTGTGCAAAGGACACGTCACAGAACATGTCACAGGAGACGTGAGGCTTCACCACGAGAGGCAATAGCACCAAAGGAGGCATTTCTAAACGTACCTTATTACATCTCCCAGAAACTCCCCAAAGCACTTCATGTACAATGAATTAGTCTGAAGTGCAGTCAGTGTTGTATCGACAAATGTAGGAGCCAATACCCACACAGTACAGTCCCGGAAACAAGGGATGAAAGGCTCCTTAATCTGCTTGGTGATTGAGAATGAAATGTTAGCCAGGACACTGGGGCAGGGAGCATCGCTTATCATAGAATAGTGCCTTCAGATCCATAGCAACCAACTCAAACATAGCAACAGAAAAGAAAAATAACAACAGAAAATGGTGGAAAAACTCAGCAGGCCCGGCAACATCCGTGGAGAGAAATTAGAGTCGACGTTTCGGGTCGAACCCTTCTTCAAAACTGGAAAGGAAATGAAATAAATTGAAAGGCAGGGCTGGGAGAGAACAAAAGAAGCGAAGAGACATTAAGAGGGATTCAAAACGAGACGAGATGGTGATAGGACTAGTGGAGACAAGAGAAAAGAGAACCTCGGATTGGAGACGTGACGTGTGGGGAGTGTCGTGTGCTCAGGAGGTTCCCAAAGCTCTCCACCACTGGGGGTTTTCCTCGCCTCGTGTCTGAGTCTGTTGTAGACTCATTGATAGAGATTGATCACTGGGATTAGTCAACAACCCCATTGTTGGATCGTGCGAATACCAGGATGGGAGAAGGTGAACTAGATGGACCTCGGTCTGTTTTCATCCAGTGATTCCTGTTTAACGTCTCATCCAAAAGATGGCACCTCCGACAGTGCAACACCCCCTCAATATTGCCCCTCCGACAGTGCAGCGCACCCTCAGTACTGCCCCACCAACAGTGCCGCGCTCCCTCAGTACTGCCCCTCCGACAGTGCAATGCTCCCTCAGTACTGCCCCTCCGACAGTGCAACGCTCCCTCAGTGCTGCCCCTCCGACAGTGCAGCGCACCCTCAGTACTGCCCCGCCAACAGTGCCACGCTCCCTCAGTACTGCCCCTCCGACAGTGCAACACCCCCTCAATACTGCCCCTGCGACAGTGCAACGCTCCCTCAGTACTGCCCCTCCGACAGTGCAGCGCACCCTCAGTACTGCCCCGCCGACAGTGCAGCGCTCCCTCAGTACTACCCCTCTGACACTGCAGCGCTCCCTCAGCAGTGACCATCCGACACTGTAGCGTTCCTCAGTACTGCCCCTCCAATAGTGCAGTGCTCCCTCAGTACTGACCCTCCGACAGTGCAGCGCTCCCTCAGTACTGCCCCTCCGACAGTGCGGTGCTCCCTCAGTACTGCCCCTCCGACAGTGCAGCGCTTCCTCAGTACCGCCCCTCCAACAGTGCGGTTCTCCTTCAGTACTGCCCCTCCGACAGTGCGGTGCTTCCTCAGTACTGCCCCTCCGACAGTGCAGCACTCCCTCAGTACTGCCCCTCCGACAGTGCGGTGCTCCCTCAGTACTGCCCCTCTGATAGTGCGGTGCTGCCTCAGTACTGCCCCTCCGACAGTGCGGTGCTCCCTCAGTACTGCCCCTCCGACAGTGCGGCACTCCCTCAGTACTGCCCCTCCAACAGTGCAGCACTCCCTCAGTACTGCCCCTCCGATAGTGCTGCGCTCCCTCAGTACTGCCCCTCCAACAGTGCAGCACTCCCTCAGTACTGCCCCTCCGACAGTGCTGCGTTCCCTCAGTACTGACCCTCCATGCTGCATTCCCTCAGTACTGACCCTCCGATAGTGCAGCGCTCTCTCTGTACTGCCCCTCCGACAGTGCGGCGCTCCCTCAGTACTGCCCCTCCGACAGTGCTGCGCTCCCTCAGTACTGACCCTCTGATAGTGCAGCGCTCCCTCAGTACTGCCCCTCCGACAGTGCGGTGCTCCCTCAGTACCACCCCTCTAACAGTGCATTGCTCCCTCAGTACTGCCCCTCCGACAGTGCAGCACTCCCTCAGTACTGCCCCTCCGACAGTGCGGCGCTCCCCCAGTACTGCCCCTCCGACAGTGCGGTGCTCCCTCAGTACTGCCCCTCCGACAGTACAGCGCTCCCTCAATACTGCGCCTCCGACAGTGCGGCGCTCCCTCAGTACTGGCTCTGGAGTGTCTGCCTGGAATATGTGCTCAAGTCTTTGGATTGGGCTTTGAATACACGGGCCAGTTGTCGTGGTGCATATAGGCACCAACGATATAGGTAAAAAGCGGGATGAGGTCCTAAAAGCAGAATATAGGGAGTTAGGAGGTAAATTAAAAAACAGGACCTCAAAGGTAGTAATCTCAGTGCCACGTGCTATTCAGAGTAGAAATAGAAGGATACTTCAGATGAATACGTGGCTAGAGGAATGGTGCCAGGGGGAGGGATTCAAGTTCCTAGGACATTGGAACCGGTTCTGGGGGAGGTGGGACTAGTTCAAACCGGACGGTCTGCACCTGGGCAGGGCTGGAACCGATGTCCTAGGGGGAGTGTTTGCTCATGCTGTGGGGGAGGGTTTAAACTAAAATGGCAGGGGGTTGGGAACCTGAGCAGGGAGACAGAGGAAAGGGAAACAAAGATAAAAGCAAAAGATAGGAAGGAGAAAAACAAAAGTGGCAGTCAGAGAAATCAATGGTTTAAATCAAATGTAGCCACAGTAAATAATAATTCTAATAGGTCTAAGAGCGTTAAAAAAACATGCCTGAAGGCTTTGTATCTTAATGCGAGGAGCATTTGTAATAAGGTGGATGAATCGGCTGCGCAAATAGAGGGAAACGAATATAATTTGGTTGGGATTACGGAAACGTGGCTCAAGGATGGCCAAGACTGGGAACTCAACATCCAGGGGTATTCGATATTCAGGAAAGATAGGCAAAAAGGAAAGGGAGGTGGGGTAGCATTACTGGATAAAGAAGGGATTTACACAATTGTAATGAAGGATATTAGCTCTGATGATGTGGAATCTGTATGGGTAGAATTGAGAAATACTAAGGGGAAAAAAAATTAGTGGGAGTGGTATATAGACCTCCAAACAGTAAGGCGGAGGTTGGGGATGGCACTAAAAGGGAAATTAAAGAAGCGTGCAATAAGGGCACAGCAGTCATCATGGGTGACTTTAATCTACATATAGATTGGGCTAACCAAATTTGTAACAATACTGTGCAGGAGGAATTCCTGGAGTGTTTACGGGATGGTTTCCTGGACCAATATGTCGAGGAACCAACCAGAGATCAGGCCATCTTAGACTGGGTATTATGTAATGAGAAAGGATTAAATAGCAATCTTGTTGTACGAGGCCCCTTGGGTCGGAGCGATCATAATATGATCGAATTCTTCATTAAGATGGAGAATGAAGTACTTGACTCAGAAACTAGGGTCCTCAATTTAAATAAAGGAAACTACGATGGTCTGAGGAGCGAGTTGGGTAGGATTGATTGGGGAATGGCACTCAAAGGGTTGACGGTGGATAGGCAATGGCAAACATTCAAAGACCGAATGGATGAACTACAGAAGTTGTTCATCCCAGTTTGGCATAAAAATAAAACAAAAAAGGTGACTCAACCATGGCTAACAAGGGAAATTAGGAATAGCATAAGATCCAAGGAGAGGACACACAAATTGGCCAAAAAAAGCAATAATCCTGAGGATTGGGAGCAGTTTAGGGTTCAACAAAGGAGGACAAAGGGATTAATTAAGAAAGGGAAAATAGAATATGAGAGTAAGCTTGCAGGGAAAATAAAAACTGACTGTAAAAGCTTTTATAGATATGTGAAGAGAAAAAGATTGGTGAAGTCAAGCGTAGGTCCCTTGCAGTCAGAATCAGGGGAATTTATAATGGGGAACAAAGAAATGGCAGACCAACTAAATACATATTTTGGTTCTGTCTTCAAAAAGGAGGACACAAATAACCTCCGAGAAATGCCAGGGAACATAGGGTCTGATGAAAGGGTGGAACTGAAAGAAATCAGTATTTGTAGGGAAATGGTGTTAGGAAAATTGATGGGACTGAAGGCCGATAAATCCCCAGGGCCTGATAATCTGCATCCCAGGGTACTTAAGGAAGTGGCCCTAGAAATAGTAGATACCTTGCTGGTCATCTTCCAGAACTCGATAGACTCTGGAACACTACCCATGGATTGGAGGGTAGCTAATGTTACCCCACTATTCAAAAAAGGTGGCAGAGAAAAAACGGTGAATTATAGACCGGTAAGCCTGACATCGGTAGTGGGGAAAATGCTAGAGTCCATTATGAAAGGTGTAATAGCAGAGCACTTGGAAAGCAGTGACAGGATCGGACAAAGTCAACATGGATTTACAAAAGGTAAATCATGCTTGACTAATCAACTGGAATTTTTTGAGGATGTAACTGGTAAAATAGATAAGGGAGAACCAGTGGATGTGGTGTATTTGGACTTTCAGAAGGCTTTCGATAAGGTCCCGCATAAGAGATTAGCGTGCAAAATTAAGGCCCATGGGATTGGGGGCAAGGTATTGACTTGGATAGAGAACTAGTTGGCGGACAGAAAGCAAAGAGTTGGAATAAACGGGTCGTTTTCCGAGTGGCAGGCAGTGATAGTGGGGTACCGCAAGGATCGGTCCCAGGACCCCAGCTGTTCACAATATATATTAATGATCTGGACGAGGGAATTGGATGTACTATCTCCAAATTTGCAGACGACACAAAGCTGGGTGGGAGGGTATGCTGTGAGGAGGAGATCATGAAACTCCAGGACGATTTGGACAGGTTAGGTGATTGGGCAGAAATATGGCAAATGCACTATAATGTGGATAAATGTGAGGTTATCCACTTTGGTGGCAAAAACAGGAAGGCAGATTATTATTTGAATGGCAATAGATTGGGAGAAGGGGAAGTGCAAAGAGACCTGGGTGTTCTTGTGCACCAGTCGCTGAAGGTAAGCATGCAGGTGCAGCAGGCAGTTAAGAAGGCAATTGGAATGTTGGCCTTCGTAGCAAGAGGGTTCGAGTACAGGAACAACGATGTCTTGCTACAGTTGTACAGGGCCTTGGTGAGACCGCACCTTGAGTATTGTGTGCAATTTTGGTCGCCTTATCTGAGGAAGGACGTTCTTGCCATGGAAGGAGTGCAGCGAAGATTCACCAGGCTGATACCTGGGATGGCAGGAATGACGTATGAGGAGAGACTGTGTTGATTGGGCTTATACTCACTGGAGTTTAGAAGATTGAGAGGGGATCTCATCGAAACCTATAAATTTCTGTCAGGCCTGGACAGACTAGATGCTGGAAGGATGTTCCTGATGGTCGGGGAGTCCAGAAACATGGGTCATAGTCTAAGGATAAGGGGTAAGCCATTTAGGACTGAAATGAGGAGGAATTTCTTCACCCAGAGAGTGGTGAACCTGTGGAATTCTCTGCCACCGAGGGCGGTGGAGGCCAGTCCATTAAATATATTCAAGAAAGAGTTGGATATATTTCTTAAGGCTAAAGGGATCAAGGGATATAAGAATATAAGAACATAAGAAATAGGAGCAGGAGTAGGCCAATCGGCCCCTCGAGCCTGCTCCGCCATTCAATAAGATCATGGCTGATCTGATCCTAACTGCCAATCCACTATCACAGAACCATCTAACAGAATTAGGCACACGAAATAGGAGCAGGATCAGGCTACACGGCCCCTGGGCCCGCTCCGCTACCCACAGGGCCATGACCGATCCGAAGCTAGACTCATGTCCAAATTCCTGCCCGCTCCCCGTAACCCTTAATTCCCTTTACTTCTAGGAAACTGTCTATTTCTGTTTTAAATTTATGTAATGATGTAGCTTCTACAGTTTTTTGGGGCAGCATATTCCATGGACCTACCACCCTCTGAGTGAAGTAGTTCCTCCTCATCTCAGTTTTGAAAGAGCAGCCCCTTATTCTAAGACTATGCCCCCTAGTTCTAGTTTCACCCATCATCGGGAACATCTTCCCTGCATCCACCCAATCCAACCCCTTCACAATCTTATATGTTTCAATAAGATCGCCTCTCATTCTTCTGAACTCCAATGAGTAGAGTCCCAATCTACTCAACCTCTCCTCATATGTCCATCCCCTCATCCCCGGGATTAACCGAGTGAACCTTTTTGTACTGACTCGAGAGCAAGTATGTCCTTTCTTAAGTATGGACACCAAAACTGTACGCAGTATTCCAGGTGCGGTCTCACCAATACCTTGTACAACTGGGGAGAAGGCAGGGACCGGGTACTGAATTTGGATGATCAGCCATGATCTCATTGAATGGCGGAGCAGGCTCGAGGGGCCGAATGGCCTACTCCTGCTCCTATCTTCTATGTTTCTATGTCTGACTCAGAGATAAGAGTGCTACCCACTGAGCCAAGCTGACACTTAAAAGAGGAGGAGGCAACCACGGAAAGTATGAGTGCCAGTACAGTTGCCTTGACAGCTTGAGAAACTGTTACAATAATATTGTGGTGAAGCAGTGTCAGCATACTAGACCTTTAGTAAACAAGCAATGCTGAGGAGCATTTATAAACTGTATTGTACCAGCGCAACAGCAGACACTTAGCACAGGGGGGCCTGTGTTCGAATCCAGCCTTCAGCAAGGCCCAGGCCTACAAGGCCCAGCCTTACAGACCCCAGGCCTACAGACCCCAGGGCTACAGGATCCAGGTCCACAAGGCCCAGCCTTACAGGGCCCAGGCCTACAGATCCCAGGGCTACAAGCTTCCGCAGCGACAACATTTTCAGGACGATTTTTATTACTTTAATCTTGTTGGAACAGCAATAATAAATTGGTGATGCAGATACGATCAGCGAGACAATGATAGCTGGGTATTGTGGAGTGTGTCACTGTGCCCACCTGTGTATACAGTTACACGGCTCTATGGTGATCTCTTCCATTCGACATCTGTGTCTCCTGTGTAGCTGCTAATAGCTCTACTCCCCCTCACTGAACAGGATGTTGCATCCTTGCTGGGATTTATTCTGTTACATGAAACCAAATCAAGTCCCAGATCAGACCAGACTGATCTCAAACCTTGGTCTGAGAGCTGGAACTAAAGGCCCTGGATCAGAATCCCACACGGTTTCCTCCCCAGTTTCTCTGCACCGGGCTGGCATGGCTGGATCAGCAGATGCTGCCAAACCTCTCTCATCTCTCTCTCCCTCCTCCCTCCTCACTCCTCTATTTCTCCTTCGTCTCTTGGATCCCATGGGGACTTATAGAAACATAGAAGATAGGAGCAGGAGTAGGCCATTCGGCCCCTCGAGCCTGCTTTGCCATTCAATGCGATCATGGCTGATCATCCAAATTCAGTACCCTATCCCGGCTTTCTCCCCATATCCCTTGATCCCATTAGCCTTAAGAAATATATCTAACTCCTTCTTGAATATATTTAATGAATTGGCCTCTACTGCCTTCTGTGGTAGAGAATTCCACAGGTTCACCACTCTCTGGGTAAAGAAATTCCTCCTCATCTCTGTCCTCAATGGCTTACCCCTTATCTTTAGACTGTGACCCCTGGTTCTGGACTCCCCCGCCATAGGGAACATCCTTCCTGCATCTAGTCTGTCTAGTACTGTTAGAATTTTATAAGTTTCAATATGATCCACTCTCATTCTTCTAAACTCCAGTGAGTACAAGCCCAATCGACCCAATTTCTCCTCATACGTCATTCCTGCCATCCCAGGTATCAGCCTGGTGAATCTTCGCTGAAATCCTTCCATGGCAAGCACATCCTTCCTCAGATAAGGCGACCAAAACTGCACACAATACTCAAGATGTGGTCTCACCAAGGCCCTGTACAACTGCAGCAAGACATCCTTGTTCCTGTACTCAAACCCTCTCGCTACGAAGGCCAACATAACATTTGCCTTCTTAACTGCCTGCTGCACCTGCATGCTTACCTTCAGCGACTGGTGCACAAGGATGCCCAGCTCTCGTTGCACTTCCCCTTCTCCCAATCTATTGCCATTCAGATAATAATCTGCCTTCTTGTTTTTGACACCAAAGTGGATAACCTCGCATTTATCCATATTATATTGCATCTACCATGCTTCTGCCCAATCACCCAACCTGTCCAAATCATACTGGAGTTTCTCGGCATCCTCCTCACAGCACACAAGCCCACCCAGCTTTGTGTCGTCTGCAAACTTGGAGATATTACATCTAGTTCCCTCGTCAAGATCATTAATATATATTGTGAATAGCTGAGGTCCAAGGACCAATCCCTGCGGTACCCAACTCGTCACTGCCTGCCACTCGGAAAAAGACTCGTTTATTCCAACTCTTTGCTTTCTGTCCGCCAACCAGTTCTCTATCCAAGTCAATACCTTGCCCCCAATCCCATGTGCCTTAATTTTACACGCTAATCTCTTATGCGGGACCTTATAGAAAGCCTTTTGAAAGTCCAAATACACCACATCCACTGGTTCTCCCTTATCTATTTTACCAGTTACATCCTCAAAAAATTCCAGTAGATTAGTCAAGCATGATTTACCTTTTGTAAATCCATGTTGACTTTTTCCGATCCGGTCACTGTTTTCCAAGTGCTCTGCTATTACATCTTTTATAATGGACTCTAGCATTTTCCCCACTACCGATGTCAGGCTTACCGGTCTGTAATTCCCTGTTTTCTCTCTACCACCTTTTTTGAACAGTGGGGTAACATTAGCTACCCTCCAATCCATGGGTACTGTTACAGAGTCTATTGAATTTTGGAAGATGACCAGCAATGGAACTACTATCTCTAGGGCCACTTCCTTAAGTACCCTAGGATGTAGATTATCAGACCCTGGGGATTTATCAGCCTTCAATCCCGTCAATTTCCGTAACACCATTTCCCTACAAATACTGATTTCATTCAGTTCCTCCCTTTCATCAGACCCTATGTTCCCCAACATCTCTGGGAGGTTATTTGTGTCCTCCTTTGTGAAGACAGAACCAAAGTATGTATTTAATTGGTCAGCCATTTCTTTGTTCCCCATTATAAATTCCCCTGATTCTGACTGCAAGGGACCTATGCTTGACTTCACCAATCTTTTTCTCTTCACATATCTATAAAAGCTTTTACAGTCAGTTTTTATGTTCCCTGAAAGCTTACTCTCATATTCTATTTTCCCCCTCTTTTGTTGAATCCTAAACTGCTCCCAATCCTCAGGTTTACTGCTTTTTCTGGCCAATTTATATGTCCTCTCCTTGGATCTTATGCTATCTCTGATTTCCCTTGTTAGCCACGGTGGAGTCACCTTTTTTGTTTTATTTTTATGCCAAACTGGGATGAATAAATTCTGTAGTTCATCCATGCGATCTTTGAATGTTTGCCATTGCCTATCCACCATCAACCCATTTGAGTGACATTCCCCAATCAATCCTATCCAACTCACACCTCATACCATCGTAGTTTCCTTTATTTAAATTCAGGACCCTAGTCTCTGAGTCAACTACTTCACTCTCCATCTCAATGAAGAATTGTAGCATATTATGATCGCTCCGACCCAAGGGGCCTCGCACAACAAGATTGCTAATTAATCATTTCTCATTACATAATACCCAGTCTAAGATGGCCTGATGTCTAGTTGGTTCCTCGACACATTGGTCCAGGAAACCATCCTGTATACACTCCAGGAATTCCTCCTTCACAGTATTGTTACTAATTTGGTTAGCCCAATCTATATGTAGATTAAAGTCACCCATGATAACTGCCGTGCCCTTATTGCACGCTTCTCTAATTTCACTTTTAATGCCATCCCCGACCTCCACATTAATGTTTGGAGGTCTATATACCACTCCCACTAACGTTTTCTGCCCCTTGGTATTTCTCAGTTCTACCCATACAGATTCCACATCATCAGAGTTAATATCCTTCCTTACAATTGTGTTAATCCCCTCTTTAACCAGCAATGCTACCCCACCTCCTTTTCCTTTTTGCCTATCTTTCCTGAATATTGAATACCCCTGGATGTTGAGTTCCCAGCCTTGGCCACCCTGGAGCCATGTTTCCGTAATCCCAATTATATCATATTCCTTTACCTCTATTTGCGCAGCCAATTCATCCACCTTATTACGAATGCTCCTCGCATTAAGACATAAAGCCCTCAGGTTTGTATTTTTAATGCTCTTAGAACTTTTAGAATTATTATTTACTGTGGCCATGTTTGATTTAAACCCTTGACTTCTCTGTCTGCCACTTTTGTGTTTCTCCTTCCTGTCTTTTGCTTTTATCCTTGTTTCACTTTCCTCTGTCTCCCCGCTCAGGTTCCCAACCACCTGCAATTTTACATAGAAACATAGAAGATAGGAGCAGGAGTAGGCCATTCGGCCCCTCGAGCCTGCTCCACCATTCAATGCGATCATGGCTGATCATCCAAGTTCAGTACCCGGTACCTGCTTTCTCCCCATACCCCTTGATCCCTTTTGCCTTAAGAAATATATCCAACTACTTCTTGAATATATTTAATGAATTGGCCTCTACTGCCTTCTGTGGTAGAGAATTCCACAGGTTCACCACTCTCTGGGTGAAGAAATTCCTCCTCATTTCTGTCCTAATCCCTAATCCTTAGACTGTGACCCCTGGTTCTGGATTCCCAGACCATCGGGAACATCCTCCCTGCATCTAGTCTGTCCAGTCCTGCCAGGATGTTATAAGTTTCAATGAGATCCCCTCTCATTCTTCTAAACTCCAGCGAGTACAAGCCCAATCGACCCAATCTCTCCTCATACGTCATTCCTGCCATCCCAGGTATCAGCCTGGTAAATCTTTGCTGAACTCCTTCCATGGCAAGAATATCCTTCCTCAGATAAGGCGACCAAAACTGCACACAATACTCAAGATGTGGTCTCAACAAGGCCCTATACAATTGTAACAAGACATCCTTGTTCCTGTACTCAAACCCTTTCGCTATGAAGGCCAACATTCCATTTGCCTTCTTAACCGCCTGCTGCACCTGCATGCTTACCTTCAGCAACTGGTGCACAAGGACACCCAGGTCTCGTTGCACTTCCCCTTCTCCCAATCTATTGCCATTCAGATAATAATCTGCCTTCCTGTTTTTGACACCAAAGTGGATAACCTCACATTTATCCACGTTATATTGCATCTGCCATGCTTCTGCAGTTTAAACCCTCCCCCAGAGCACTAGCAAACACTCCCCCTAGGACATCGGTCCCGGCCCTGCCCAGGTGCAAACCGTCCATTTTGTACGGGTCCCACCTCCCCCAGAACCAGTTCCAATGTCTCAGGAATTTGAATCCCTCCCCCTTGCACCATTCCTCTAGCCACGTATTCATCTGAAATATCCTTCTATTTCTACTCTGACTAGCATGTGGCACTGGTAGCAATCCTGAGATTACTACCTTTGAGGTCCAATTTTTAAATTTACCTCCTAACTCCCTATATTCAGCTTTTAGGACCTCATCCCGGTTTATACCTATATTGGTGGTACCTATATGCACCACGACAACTGGCTGTTCACCCTCCCCTTCCAAAATGTTCTGCAGCCGCTCTGAGACATCCTTGACCCTTGCACCAGGGAGGCAACACACCATCCTGGCGTCTCGTTTGCGGCCGCAGAAACGCCTATCTATTCCCCTTACAGTAGAATCCCCTATCACTATAGCTCTCCCACTCTTTTTCCTCCCGTCCTGTGCAGCAGAACCACCCCTGGTGCCAGGAAGTTGGCTGCTGCTGCCTTCCCCTGGTAAGCCATCCTCCCCATCAGTATCCAAAGTGGTATATCTGTTTGAGAGGGGGATGGCCACAGGGGACTCCTGCACTACCTGCCTGCGCCTACTACTCTATCTGTTCAAATCAAATCAAATCAACTTTTATTGTCATTGTTAGTGCACAAGTGCAGTACAATGAAATGTAGGCTTGCAGCTCCCGAGAGTGTACATTTGGATTAAGACATTTAAACATTCAACATACATTTGGCTTGTAGTATATTAACATAACATAACCATAATAAAGTGCATTGGCAGATGTGCAGGCTTTAGAGTTTGTTTGTGGAGTTCAGTAGGATGACAGCCCTGGGAAAGAAGCTGTTCCTAAATCTGGTCATATGGGTGCGAATGCATCTGTAGCATCTACCAGATGGCAGGAGGGCAAACAGACTGTGGCTGGGGTGGGTAGGGTCTTTGATGATGGACCGTGACCTCCGTAAACAGCGTTTCTGGTATATGTGCTCTATGGTCGGTAGCCAGGTGCCGGTAATGCGTTGGGCAGTTTTGACTACACGCTGCAGGGCTTTCCGGTCATAGTAGCTACAGCTGCCATACCATACTGTGATACAGTTTGTCAGGATGCTCTCTATTGTGCAGCGGTAAAAGTTAGAGAGAATCAGGGGTGACAGGTGTGGTGTATGTAACCGTTCCACCTTTAAGAGAACTATTTTAAGAGTTGCACTACTTTATCTTGGCTGCTGTATACTGTAATACCGGCGGTGACCACACCGGTATATAAGTGCTGTGTAATGATTTATTGGGCAGTTCCGCCCTGACCTTCGACTAGTAAAGACCTGTTAAAATTTACTCTTGTGGTCTGTGTAGTAATTCTCACTATAACACACAGACTTAACAGTGGCGACGAGTACGATCTTACCCTGCGGCAGAGATACATCCAAGGCAGTTGACGGGCGTTGAGAGGAGGCATCCGCCCTCATCATCCTGCTGAGAAAAGACGCAGGTCTGAAAAGCAAAGGAAGAATCCTGACACGAAGTCTTCCATCAGCAACAGGCAGTGATCATCCCTTCTATCACGGTGGTGGGTAAGCCGATCAGCGACGAGCAGCAAGTCGGCCACGTTGGCTGTGAAGTAGGGGAGGGAAAAACGGAGGATATAAGGGCGGAGAACTCGACCACGGCCGGGGAAAAGAGCCGGACAGAAGTCGGGGCCAGAGGCGCTGAGACTGGGGCAGCATAAGGCATGGGAGCCGCGGTGAATGCAAACGCAGCTGGGGTAAAAGACCGGGCTGGAAGCGGGCTGGGAGATGCAACAGCGTCGAGAGAGAGCTCGACCGCGACCGGTGAAAAAGGCCGGGCAGCTACCGAGGCCGCGAGGCGCAGCGACCGGGTCAGCGTAAGGCGCGGGAGAAAATAAAAAAAAACGCGGAGAACTCAGCCGCAGCCGGGGGAAAGGACCGGACTGCAAGAGGGGCTGGGAGGCACGATTTGAAAACCGCTGGGGAGGGCGAACGCAGCAATACGGCAATCGCCATTACAGCCAGCGGGGGAGAAAGGCAAACGCGGGAAGCCGCCATTTTCATAGGTGGGGGAAGAAGACAAGCGCGGGAAACCGCCATTTTGAAAAAAAAATAAAAGAAAAATTTCTTTTTGTTTCTCAAGAAGATTGCGAGGATGCCTAAGCGTGGTAACATCAACGATTTCGATCCCGATGTTGAAGATTGGGCCACGTATGTAGAACGCATAGAGATATATTGTAAGGCAAATAAAATATCAGATGAAGATAAAGCACTAACCTTACTAAACTCAATGGGTGCGAAGACATACGGGCTATTGAAGCATCTTCTATCACCAGCTAAACCGGCAGATCAGACTTTCGCTAAAATTGTGGCTGTCCTGAAAAATCATTTGAACCCCACACCGCTGATGTTAGCGGAACGATTTAAATTTTATGCGAGAACGCAACTGAAAGAGGAAAGCAACGCAGAGTATTTAATTGAACTGCGTAAGCTAGCGAAATACTGTCAGTTTGGGGAAAGTCTGACAGAGGCACTGAGAGACAAATTCGTGTGTGGATTGTCGAAAGAAGGAACACAAAAGCGGCTGCTTGAAGAGAATGATCTTACACTTGATAAGGCTGTCACTATTGCAACATCGCAGGAAGCCGCAGCGAGAGGCACTGCGGAAATGCAGCTGAAGGCAGCGGTACTCAGCGTAGATCAAATGGCTTTGGGTACAACGAAATGTTATCGTTGTGGAAAGACAACACACGATCAGAACCAATGCTGGTTTAAAAACCAGGAATGTAGAAAATGTGGCAAGCTTGGTCACATAGCTAAAGTATGCCGGTCAGGAAAGAAGACCAGCAACAAAAAGTCACCGCAGGAAAAGTGCAGAAAGGTACATAAGGTGGCTGAGAAGAGTTCGGATGAACAGAATTCGGATTCAGACTCCAACAGCAAGGAACTGGGTAGTCTGAGAATTCACAATGTGAGTAAGGAAGCTGACCTACAAACTATCTGGGTCACACTGCAGATAGCAGGAGTCCAAGTGAAGATGGAATTGGACACCGGATCGGCGTTGACGGTCATGAATAAGCAAGATTACAAAAGGCTATTCACACATATTCCCCTACGGGATACGGAGATAGTATTGCAGACATACACGGGGCAAAGAGTATACCCCATCGGAAAGATAAAAGTCAAGGTGATACACAAGGGCAAAGAACACCAAGGAATGGAGTTATATGTACTACCTGAGGGAGGTCCACCACTTCTGGGACGGGAGTGGATCAGGAAAATAAATATGGACTGGCACTCCCTAAAAGCAATGACGGTAGATTCCGGGAAAAAAAATGTCAAACCTGAACGATTGTCCAGAATATTGGATGAGGCTAAAGAGGTGTTCCAACAGGGACTGGGAACACTAAGAGGAATTAAGGCAAAAATCAAGATTGCAGAACATGCAAACCCAAAATTTTTCAAAGCCAGACCGGTACCTTATGCGATACGACCTGCTGTAGAAGCTGAGCTGGAAGGGTTAGAACATTCAGGAGTACTGTCTAAGGTGGACTGGAGTGAGTGGGCCACACCCATTGTTCCCGTCATGAAGCGTTCATCGAGTAACAAGCCAGGGGAACCGGGGAAGGTCCGCATCTGTGGAGACTTCAAGATCACAGTTAATCCGGTGCTTCACACGGTGCAATATCCGCTTCCGCGGATTGAGGATATCTTTGCTTCATTGTCTGGCGGGAAACACTTCACCAAGATAGACCTGGCGCAAGCGTACTTACAGATGGAAGTTGAGGAAGAGTCGCGCCAGTATCTCACAATCAACACGCACAGAGGCTTGTATCGATATAATAGACTGGTTTTTGGAGTGGCTTCGGCTCCAGCAATTTGGCAGAGGGCCATGGAGCAGGTATTACAGGGAATTCCAAGCACTCAATGTTACTTGGACGATATCCTGATTACAGGAGATGACGATGAGGAACACCTTGCAAATTTGAAACTGGTGCTCACCAGATTGAAGGAATATGGACTTCGAGTTAATCGCCAGAAATGTGAGTTCTTTCAGAAACGGATCTCGTACTGTGGTCATGTCATTGACCAGGAGGGGCTGCACAAGTCACCTGACAAGATCGAAGCTGTTGTGAAGGCTCCCGCTCCGGAAAATGTATCCCAGTTGAGGTCGTTCCTAGGGTTGATTAACTATTACCATAAGTTTCTGCCAAATCTATCCACGGTGCTGCACCCGCTGAATGCTCTTTTGCAGAAAGAAGTACCATGGAAGTGGAGCGAGGACTGTAAGAAGGCCTTTCGCAAAAGCAAGGCATTGATCACCTCAGAGGAAGTGTTGGCTCATTTCAACCCAACGCTACCTATTCGTTTAGCTTGTGATGCTTCTCCTTATGGTATTGGAGCAGTACTCTCACACAAGTTGCCAAATGGCTTGGAAAGGCCAGTCGCATTTGCATCCAGATCATTGACCTCCGCTGAGCGCAACTATGCTCAGATAGATAGGGAGGCTCTCAGCCTGGTGTGGGGAGTAAAGAAGTTTAATCATTACCTGCAGGGCCAGAAGTTTACACTGCTGACAGACCACCAGCCGTTGGTATCCATATTCAACCCTAAAAAGGGCATTTCCATTATGACAGCGCAAAGGCTACAGAGGTGGTCCCTTTTCCTAGGGGCACACCAATATGACATAGAATACAAAGGATCAAAACAGCATGGGAATGCTGACGGTTTATCGCGCCTACCGTTGCCAACGGTAGAAGAGGCGCCTACAGTGGACCCAGTGGAGATGTTCCACTCAACCATAGTGGAATGTCTACCAGTAACAAATTCTACCATCGAAAAGGAAACGAGAAATGACCCGACTCTCTCACGAGTCTACGATTTAACGGTGAAGGGATGGCCAGCACATGGCGAATCACTGTTGCCAGCATTCGCGCAAAGAAGAGAGCAGCTGTCAGTGTGCCGAGGAACTTTGATGTGTGGATCCAGAGTGGTGATTCCACCCAAACTCCAGCACAAAGTGCTAAAGGAGCTTCACGAGGGGCATCTGGGTGGAGTGAAAATGAAGAACCTAGCCAGAGCGTTTGTGTGGTGGCCAGGTATCGATGGAGACATCGAAGAAATGACCAAGAGCTGTCTAGGATGCCAGAAGGTCCAAAACGCCCCACCACAAGCCCCTCTACATCCATGGGAGTGGCCCTCATCTCCATGGCAAAGGGTACATAGCGACTTTGCTGGTCCATTTATGGACTCAATGTTCTTAATCGCGGTGGATGCACACTCCAAGTGGCCGGAGGTAATAAAGATGTCCTCCACCACCACGGAAAAAACCATCACAGTATTAAGGACCATATTTGCCAGGAATGGGCTGCTGGAACAGATCTGTTCTGATAATGGACCGCAATTTGTGTCCGAAGAATTCAGGAAGTTCTTAAAAAACAATGGGGTTAAGCACTACACGTCCGCCCCATACCATCCCGCCACCAATGGATTAGCTGAAAGGTTTGTCCAGGCCTTCAAGAAGGCCATAAAGGCCATGGGTAATGAAGACATAAATCTACAACATAAGGTAGATAACTTCTTGTTGGCGTACAGGAATGCAACACATGTGGTTACAAACCAAACTCCCGCCATGATGTTCTTCAATAGAAGACTAAGATGCCGGCTGGATTTGATCAAGCCAAACATCAGAAGGGACGTAGAGAACCGGCAATTTCAAGGCATGAATGAAAGGCCAACTAGAACCTTCCAGATAGGTCAACAAGTTATGGCCCGGGACTACCGTACCGAGAAATGGCAGCCTGGAACTATTTGCACACGACTAGGACCGCTGATGTATACCGTGGACATTGGTGACAGCATAATAAGGCGCCATGTTGACCAGATTATAGAGTCATCCAAAAAGGGACAACCTACTCCACAACTCTATACGCCTAATGATGAAGCAGAGATACCCATAGTATCTACCTCCGATCCGGTGATACTGGAATCAGATGAACCCGACACTGGCATTCAAGCCGAATCGACCTTGCCAAAAGAACCTACTACACCACCGAAAACTACTACACCACCGAGGCGTTATCCGGACCGAGTCAGGAAGCCTCCAGAGAGACTGAATCTGTGAACTGTTTTTACATGAAGTTGTGTATATATGTTATTATGTTATGTTAATGGGGAATATATACTGTTAAGCTAAAAAGGGAGGATTGTGGTGTATGTAACCGTTCCACCTTTAAGAGAACTATTTTAAGAGTTGCACTACTTTATCTTGGCTGCTGTATACTGTAATACCGGTGGTGACCACACCGGTATATAAGTGCTGTGTAATGATTTATTGGGCAGTTCCGCCCTGACCTTCGACTAGTAAAGACCTGTTAAAATTTACTCTTGTGGTCTGTGTAGTAATTCTCACTATAACACACAGACTTAACAACAGGTTACATCCCTTCAGCCTCCTTAGGAAATATAGGCGCTGCTGGGCCTTCTTCACCAGAGAGGAGGTATTGAGGGACCAGGAGAGGTCTTCCGTGATGTGGACTCCGAGGAACTTAAAGCTGTCCACCCTTTCCACCACAGCCCCATTGATGTGGATGGGGGTGTGACTTCTGCCTTTGGACTTCCTGAAGTCCACAATGATTTCTTTGGTTTTCTTGATGTTAAGGGCCAGGTTGTTGTTCACCCCTCCCTTTCTGCCTGTGCAACCTTTGCCTGCGGTGTGACCAACTGCTTAAATGTGATATCCACGACGTCCTCAGCATCGCGAATGGTCCAGTATGTATCCAATCGCAGCTCCAGCACCACAATGTGGTCTGCCAGTAGCTGCAGCTGGATACACTTCCTGCACACATGGTTGTCAGGGACACAGGAAGTGTCCCTGAGTTCCCACATAGCGCAGGAGGGGCATACCACAGGGCCGATCTCTCCTGTCATGACTTACCTTTTAATTAATTCAAAATAAATTAAATCAAATCAATCCCACCAATTACACTACAGTTAAATGATATATTTAAGGGCCCTGGTTAACAAACAGTCCCCGCTATACCACAGAGAGCTTAGAAACTATAATCCACAGAGTTAAAGTTTAAAAAAGAGAGAAATACTCACCAACCAATTACTGACCTGCTTTCTGGTGAGGTCACACTTCGATTACCTTTTACTTCGCTCTCGGATTGGTAAACCTACCCGGTCCTGGGGCTCGCTTTTTGTACTGCCACTGCTCCCGCTCCTCACAGGTCCGCTCAGCCACTCTAAGGCCTACCTGGTCCTTACCATCTTGACCAGTCTCCCATGTGGGACTTTGTCAAAAGCCTTGCTGAAGTCCATGTAGACTACATCAACTGCACTACCCTCATCCACACACCTTGTCACCCCCTCGAAAAATTCAATCAAATTGGTTAGATATGATCTCCCCCTGACAAAGCCATGCTGACTATCCTTGATTAAACCTTGCCTCTTCAAGCGGAAGCTAATTCTTTCCCTCAGATTTTTTCCAATAATTTCCCTACCACTGATGTTAGGCTCACTGGCCTGTAATTCCCTGGTTTATCCCTACGACCTGGGTGTTCTTGTGCACCAGTCGCTGAAGGTAAGCATGCAGGTGCAGCAGACGGTTAAGAAGGCTTTGAGTACAGGAGGGTTTGAGTACAGGAACAAGGATGCCTTGCTGCAGTTGTACAGGGCCTTGGTGAGACCACATGCCCTCCCTTCGCTCTCTCTCTGCCCCCTCCCTCCTCTCCCTCTGCCCTCCCACCCTCCCTCCTCTCTCTCCCCTCCCTTCTCACTCTCTCCCATCCCTCCCTCTCCCTCCTCTCTCTCTCACTCCCTCCTCTCTCTCTCCCTCCTCTCTCTCCTCCCTCTCTCTCCCCTCCCTCCTCTCACTCTGCTCCCTCGCTCCTCTCACTCCCCCTCCCTCCCTCCTCTCTCTCTCCACCTCCCTCCTCTTCCCCCTCCCTCCACCTCCTCTCTCTCACCCACCTCTCTCTTGTCTCACCCCCCTCCCTCCCTCCTCTCTCTACCGCTCCCTCCCTCCATCCACTCTCCCCCTCCCTCCTCTCTCCCCCCTCCCTCCCTCTCCTCTCTCCCCCTCCCTCCTGATGTGCCTCAATAATCCCGAGACTCGATGTTAGTGAAACAAAACAAGGCTTTTATTAACTTAGAAGATAACACGCAGTGGAGAGAGGTATCTTCCCTGGAGGTCTGCAGTACTGGCTGTGAGGCCAGACTGAGCTGGCTTACATAGAGGCCAGGTATGGGCGGAGCCCTACACACAACACATTCCATACATTCCAATACACAATACAATGGTGAGGAGAAACCTGAAACCAACCACAGTCACAGGCAATACAATGGTAAGGGGGAACCTGAAACCAACCACAGTCACAGGCAGTGATGAATGGAATATTTCATCACATTCACCCCTTCTATAGATTTAGTCTGTTCGGGGGTTTGGTAGTCCTCTGCGACCGACGTGGCTGTTGTGGTGTCGCGGGTGTCGGCTGGGTGTCCCCGGTGGCCTCCTGGGTCTCTGCCGGGGGTGCCGCCAGGGTTGTTGAAGGGGTAGTTGGTGGGGGTGCCGTTGGTCGATGTTCTTCCGGGGGTGATGAAAGAGTAGTGGGTGGGTAAGAGTTGCTGTGGTCGTTGTTGCTGCTATTGCTGTGGTTGTTGTCGTTACCGGCTGGGGCGACGTTTTTATTGACACGGTGTCCTCCCTTCCGTCGGCGTGCCGGACATACGCGTATTGGGGGTTGGCGTGGAGTAGGTGCACTGGCTCCATGAGAGGGTCCGTCTTATGGCCCCTCACATGCCTTCGCACGAATACCAGACCCGGGGTGGAGAGCCATGACGGCATGGATACGCCTGAGGTGGATTTCCGGGGGAAGCTAAACATTCGTTCATGAGGCGTGGCATTAGTGGCAGTACACAATAGCGACCGTATCGAATGGAGCACATCTGAGAGGACTTCCTGCCAGCGGGAGATAGGGAGGCCCTTGGTCCTTAGAGCTAGAGTGACTGCTTTCCATACTGTCCCGTTCTCTCGCTCCACTTGACCGTTACCCCGGGGGTTGTAGCTGGTGGTACGGCTCGTGGCGATACCCCTGGACAGCATGTACTGGCGTAGCTCTTCACTCATGAAGGACGCCCCCCTATCCGTGTGGATGTAGCTCGGCATACCGAACAGGCAGAACAGGCTGTTGAGGCATTTAATGACCGTGGCGCTGGTCATGTCTGGGCAGGGGAAGGCGAATGGGAACCGGGAGTATTCGTCCACAATGTTCAGGAAGTAAACATTGCGGTCGACGGACGGGAGGGGGCCCTTGAAATCTAAGCTGAGCCGCTCAAAGGGCCGTGTAGCTTTGATTAAGTGGGCTCTATCAGGGTGGTAGAACCGAGGCTTGCACTCAGCGCAAGTGCGGCAGTTCCTGGTCAGAGACCGAACTTCCTCAATCGAGTAGGGTAAGTTGCGGGACTTTATGAAGTGGAACAGCCGCGTGACCCCTGGGTGGCAGAGGTCGTTGTGGAGGGTCTGTAGCCGATCCCCGGTGGCGCTGGCACACATCCCTCGCGAGAGGGCATCTGGGGATTCGTTAAGGGCCCCTGGCCGGTAAATGATGTCATACTCGAAGGTGGAGAGCTCGATCCGCCACCTAAGAATCTTATCATTTTTGATCTTCCCCCTCTGTTTATTATTGAACATAAACGCTACCGACCGCTGGTCGGTAAGTAGGGTGAAGCGTTTGCCAGCTAGGTAGTGGCGCCAGTGGCGCACTGCCTCCACGATGGCTTGGGCCTCCTTTTCCACGGAGGAGTGTCTGATCTCGGGCCCTTGGAGGGTCCTCGAGAAGAAAGCTACGGGCCGCCCCGCCTGGTTGAGGGTGGCCGCCAAGGCAAAGTCAGACGCATCACTTTCCACTTGAAATGGAGTGTTCTCGTCCACTGCCTGTAGCGTGGCCCGCTCAATATCCTGCTTAATGCTTTTGAAGGCGGCGTGGGCCTCAGCAGAGAGCGGAAAAGAGGATGCTTTCAAGAGGGGGCGGGCTTTGTCGGAGTAGTTGGGGACCCATTGGGAATAATAAGAAAATAACCCCAGGCACCTTTTCAGGGCTTTGGGAGTGTTGGGCAGGGGCAGCTCCCGTAGGGGGCGCAATCGGTCGGGGTCTGGTCCGATTTCCCCATTCTCCACCACGCTGCCTAGTATGCAGAGGCGTGTGGTGTTGAAAACGCACTTGTCCTCGTTGTAGGTGAGGTTGAGTTTTTGTGCGGTTTTCAGGAACCTCTCGAGGTTCGAGTCATGATCCTGCTGGTTGTGACCGCAGATGGTGACGTTGTCGAGGTAGGGGAAGGTTGCCTGCAAGTGGTGGTCATCGACCATGCGATCCATCTCCCTCTGGAAGACCGAGACCCCATTCGTCACCCCAAAGGGGACTCTGAGGAATTGGTAGAGGCGTCTGTTCGCCTCGAAGGCGGTGTACGGATGGTCCTCTGGTCTGATAGGGAGCTGGTGGTACGCTGACTTGAGGTCGATGGTGGAGAACACCCGGTATTGGGCGATTTGGTTCACCATTTCTGATATGCGGGGTAGCGGGTAGGCGTCTAGTTGGGTGTACCTGTTGATCGTTTGGCTATAGTC
The DNA here is from genome assembly GCF_052327205.1 of Somniosus microcephalus. Classification (NCBI taxonomy): domain Eukaryota; kingdom Metazoa; phylum Chordata; class Chondrichthyes; order Squaliformes; family Somniosidae; genus Somniosus; species Somniosus microcephalus. The sequence continues at coordinate 1,558,551 of NC_140992.1, read as the reverse complement.
GATCACCATCCGTTTCTTCTCGCTACCCCTTACCACCACCACTTGGGCGCGCCACGGGCTATTGCTGCATTCAATAATGCGCTCTTTCAGGAGCCTGTCTACCTCGGTTGCGATAAACCGCCTGTCCTCCCAGCTGTACCTCCTGCTTTTGGTCGCTATTGGCCGGCAGTTAGGGGTAAGGTTCGCGAATAGCGAAGGCGGCTTTACCTTCAGGGTAGCCAGGCCGCACACTGTGAGGGGCGGCTGGGACCCACCGTACTTGAGCGTGATGCTTTGGTGCTTGCACTGGAAATCCAGGCCCAAGAACACGCTCGCGCATAGATTCTTCATGATTAATACTTTAAAATTATCGTATACAGTCCCATTAACGGACAATTGTACCGTGCAGTAACCCAGAATGGTCGATGTCTGGGTTTTATCAGCCATAGAGATGGTACCCCGAGTAGGGACCACCTTTAGGGAGAGTTGTCGTGCCAGTTCCGGGTGGATAAAACTCTCCGTGCTTCCACTGTCAATTAAACATTTAACCCCGCACCCGTTTACCTCGATGTCCACCATTGATTTGGATAGCGGGTGGGGCCTGGTCTGGTCCACTGTGACCGATGCCACTGTAGGGCCCTGATCGAGACAAGATGGCGTCCGCGCTGTCTGCTCACAAGATGGCGGACCCCACGAGGTCGGGCAAGATGGCGTCCAAGATGGCCGCTCCCACGGCGCACACGCGGCGGTGGCGGGTTTTGGTTTTCCAGCGGGGTTCCCTCTGCACACCTTCCCAAAGTGCCCCTTCTTACCGCACTTAAAGCAGGTGGTGCCTTTCGCCGGGCACAGGTTTCTGGTGTGCTTTGGCTGCCCGCAGAAGTAGCAGTTGGGTCCCCGACGCGTCGCGGCTGTCGTAGGGCTTCTGGGGGGAGAGCGGGGCCCCGACGGTGTCGGGCTGCCGGGCGGGGAAGATGCCTTCCAAGATGGCGGCGCCCTTGGTGCACACGTGGCGGCGTGGACGGCGTGGGCTGAAGAGTAGGCGTCCGAGTTTCTCTGGGGCACATCCAGGGATCGCGCGGTGTCCGCAGCCTGTTTCAGGTCCAATCCCATTTTTTCCAGCAGTCTTTGCCGGATGTAAGTGGAGCTGAGGCCTGTGATAAAGGCATCGCGAAC